>NC_049985.1:12980810-12982248 GCF_000003815.2 Branchiostoma floridae | reverse complement strand
ATCTATCCTTGGATCAACATGGAATTTGGAAAAAATCAATAGATTCCTAAGATGCCATTACGTGTATGTGGTATGTAATGGGCTGGTCTATCCACACCTTGGGGAGTTGGTCCTTTTGCATGATTTCGGAACAGGGATTATGCATCATTTCCCAACTGCCAATGGAACAGCAGTGACAGGTAGGGGTATTAAAGGGGTTAGATGTACACTCAAACCTGCTGAAGAAGACCACCTGGGTAAAAGGGGTTGTCTTGGAGAGGTGGTTGGCTTGAAGAGGATTGACTCACAATGTGACTGAGACAAAATGGTTTCCAAGTCAAGACGTTTTATGTAAAAAATTATGCAATATTTGGGGCCAGGTAAAAAGCAGTCATTATGGTTGGTTGATCAGTTTAAAGAGGTGGATGCTTGGGCAGGTTTGAGTAATAGGTTATAGGAGAGAACCCACTGGGAAGTTATGAAAATTAAATGTTTTAACCTAAGATGATATAAAGCTGAAAACATTGTGGAAGTGTTAAGAATACCAACAGGGAATTTCGTTCAAATAAAAAGGTTCAGAAACAGGTTCCTTTAGAAGGTATATCTCAGAGGCACACATTTAATAATTTGGTCATAAATATTTAATTTCCTTTTTATCAAATTTTCATTTGCCACAATGATAGCTAGTACAGTATTGCCCTGAGATAGGTATTCCGAAACACTGAGAGGCAATTTTCAGTGGCTAACCTTAATACTACCAATGATGATATACCTAACTGATGAAATCATGCAAGGATATTTGCATCACTTTAGATATACATGTACAGCATATCACATTTTGTCCACAAAGGGGTGGTGGTCTAGTAGTTCAAATTGTTGACCTTGAATCTATAGGTTGTGGGTTCAAATCCCTCAAACTAAGCTCTCCCAATGTTATGCCTTTGACATTTTGCATTTTGCACCTATTTCTTTACTCAATGGACAAATAAAAATGAGCTTTGTTTAGGTTCATCCTCTTAGACTCTTAAGAAATCTCATGAAATCGATCTGAACTGACTTCAAACCTGATCAGTGTAAGGATCAATTCAAGACTCCTCAGAAACCTCTTTGTAAATGTAAAAAAAAACAAATTTTCATGATGCTAATGAAGCATGTCCATTTTCTCCAGGCGTAGCACCCTCCTTCATATCCCCCAGCATGGTTTAAAGGGATAAAGTTGGGATGCAACGAGTTACGGTATTTGGCCCAAGGATTAGCAAAACTGTCGGATAGACAGAGAGCCAATAACAATCGATTTGAGCAGGTTGGCTTTACAGGGCCTACCATCCCCATAGACATGCACTAGCTGACCTGTAGCATAAGGCACTGGATAGCAATCACTGCCAAACTGTACAAATGTGTAACATATAACCCTCTCCCTGTGGACTGTCTCTTAATAGATATAGATATGCTGCATGGA
>NC_049985.1:12926249-12979880 GCF_000003815.2 Branchiostoma floridae | reverse complement strand
ACATGTACCCACACATTACATGTAACATTTAGATATGCTGATTTAAAAAAAAAAACTTTGCCAGCTACTGATAATTGAAGTAATCATTTTGAGATTGAAATAAAAAAATCTATCATTCATTGCCACATTTCCTGTCTACCCATTAAGTAGAACAGTCTCCACAAAATCAGGATAAAAATCCCTGTTTTTGTACCAGCAAAGAGTCATTTTCATTTCTTAAACATTATTTGGGAACCAGTAGACATTACTTCCACACCAAGTCTTACACTGCATGACAAGTAGGGGTCCTTGTAAATCAATCAATCCAACTTCTCTAGACTTCTCTGATTCAATACTATTATTTGCCACAAGCACAATAACAATGCTAACCTAATTTACCAACGATTGGTGACGACAGCAGAAAAAAAATCAATATTTACTTTACCCACTTTGAAGGAAGCTGGACTTAGCAAACTTATTTGATTGGAACATATGAGCATGACAAAATGGTCTCAAGAGGTGTATTAAGTAGGGCAGTCAAGTAGGACAGTTCTAAAATCTTCTGCCATTATATGATTACTTCATCTCTATTTATATCCAGCTTACGTTTCCTTATTCAAAACAAGAATGATATCAAAACCTGGGCAATGCTTTGGAAATATGACAACAGCACCTGAAGTTATTAGGACAAAACGACCATTCGCTTTCTTGTCTAGCAACCTGAGTGGAAACTATCTACCAGTAGCATTGAAAAAATTATCCCCACCGTATCATAGTACATGATTTTCAATGTTTGAGTCCAAATCAAAAAGCAATGCTGCAACAGTGCAAGGTAAGAAGATGATGCTAAAAAAATAAGATGCAGAAGGAATAAGAATTCAAGCTAACAAACATTAGTTGAAAATCATCCAAGCAGTATACCACTTACCATTTTACCTGGAACTAATGGAATAAACATTAGGCCGTATGTGACCTTACCCTCAGGTTTGGAGTTAAGCTTGCATATAGTTCTCAATTACATGACCTTTGTACTATGATAGGTATTCCAGAATTTCTGAAAGTAATTACTGTGATATTCATTCAGTGTCAATATGCATTGCATTGTCTATGCAGATCCTAATGCGCTGATCTGATCAAAATGTTACGCAAAAACTGTAACCTCCCTTTTATGTACCCACTTTACCATGTTTAGTCAATAGCAAAGTATAAATGGTCCAGAACTTCTGTGCATGGATGTCTTTGATGAGGGGAGTGTTAACACTTAATTGCCTTTTTCGGCCTTATATATAAGCTATAAAGCACCCAATCTTGGGTCAATGATGTGAACTGGGTCAGTCAGTTGCATTTGTGGGTACCATAGGGCCCATTTACTGCACAGGTGCCCATATGCTTGTAACAGAACAACCTGATCCAATAATAAGGACAGAAATCTATGAAATAGCCATTCCACACAAATGCTATTTTCAAGTGCACTTCTCACTAGTTCTAATCTACCTCAGTGAGTCTTGTGCCTAATGGAGGCACTCTTTCTTGTAGAAAAATCATCTGTTACTGGAGACAGGTGGATTTGAAGGTCACAGAAAAACATATCATCATCAAAAAATGTAACAGTTAAATCTGTCTATACAATATAGCAGGTAGAAGCTAACCCTGAGATAGTAGCCAAATGGTTATATGGAACTAATAAACTATGACTATATATGGCTATAGCAGCTACAACAATTCTACTTACATGTACCTGATGCAGTAATATTTATTACCCATTGTAGAAGTAGTCAAGAGAATTAGATCTATTATTATTGTAGCAACTCTTAACCATGCTTACCAACAGTATTGCCAGGAGTTCACTGCCTTCTCTGTCCAGCACAGGATAGCAGATTACTGTAGGGAAAACAAACAAATACCAAAAATGTTAATCATTAAAATAACAGCATGTTTGTAAACACTTTTGGAATGTTGTTAGATAAGATAAAATGATATTGTATAATCTGCATGGAGTCACGGTAAATGTCACAGATGAAATGTCTCTGAAATAACTTAAGTTTACAATATTCCTCAATTGAATCTGTGCCAAGTCGCTATAAAACTGCAACTCACAAAGTCCTGATGATTGAACATTGTAGATATGGGCAACTGTTTTCATATCAGGTAAAAAACACCCACCTTAGGGCAGGATTGAATAGTCGGCTTTACTACCATAAAGTCATCATTCAAGAAGTTTGTTGATAAGATAGAGTTTGCCAAAGGGCTCCTAGCTACTGTATATACAATGCATAATATTATTCTGTTCTGTTGTTTTATATGCGCAGGCACCATATCATTTAATATTTAGAGCATCTGTGGAGTTTCACTAGAAATTGGGAAGTTGGCATATGGAAAAGCTTGAAATGTGAAATGCATCAATCAAGAGTTATGTTTGAAAAATGTATATAATTACTATGAATAATATACATTTTTAGTTGTATACTAAACTTGAGATTCCATCTATCATCCAAAAAAACATTTGTCACGTACTTTTGATGAGTTTATTGAAAAATTGCAATATATCAAATGCCAGGTAATAAAGAAAACTTTTGTCTCAACACTCTTCAACGAGACTTTGCTTGGAAAAGTTCCATTGCGCCTTAATTGATGCAGGGGAAGGTTAAGCCAAGTCAAGTCAAAAATATCAAAGGTAACACGATTTGGGTGGAGCCATGTCCTGTTGTAATTTATTTGTCAGAGCCATAAATGTCATTTGCAAATGATAGCTGGAGACATTTATCTTTCAGGTCAAAATAGATATGGTTGTAAGATTAAATTATAACATCTACATACACGTAGATACTCGTTACTAAAGAGCTCTCTGCATATATGACATCCTTGTAAATCTCAAAACTTAACTTTGATGTAGATATTAGAGCAGAAGTATGCCTATCTTGAGCTATAAAAAGCTAGAACGGCATAGAGCTAGGAAGAAAAAAACAGAAGGGTATATAATTATTCGAGCTGCCATGAATGTCAGAGGCTTTTACAAAACCTTCATCACCATGTAAAACTTGACATTGATATTTCTCGGCTTTCTTTGCATGCAATTGGTCAAATGAAACCCTCAAACAGATGCTAGTCTTTATTTGGCAGTCGATTTGTTCAAAAGTCCATTTGAAAGTTCTCTGTACCTGACATCTAAGTATATGGTTATATCAATTATCTTCAGAGAGATTTTGAAAAAGATACATGTAATAGGTAATCTGTTATTGGGGACACGTCTGATGATACCATGTTTTTCTGCCCACAAAACAGACAAGCACTTGCCAGCAATTTCATACATGGCTGGCTCCAACATTGGCTTGCCTTCAGACTTGATGGGATCTTGATTGTACCAGGATCTATACCTGTACCATCAAAGACATTCACCAAAACATTATTGACATGGTCTAGACTTATACACAATCTTAACACTGTTAAATAATGTGACTGATACATGTCTGCAATGTATCCAGTATATGCAGTATGTCAGTGTCTATTCTTTGAGATATTGTCCTTATCAGGTCGTTTAAATAAATAAAACACATGATATTCACTATGAAGATTGTCCTGATCTACTAGCATATGAACAGAAGAGTTATTAAGTCCTGTTTATATACTTGTTATCTAACACAGGAAGCGTTATAGATAATTATCAGGGACACACCAGCATGTAGGAACGGGTACAACATTGTATCCTCATCAAGCGTGGATTGTGAATTATGTCATGCATCCCCAGAAACAAAACATGCCATGATGACATACAGAACCAGCAACACCGACACCAACTTATCACAAAGAAAATTGCAGTAACATGCCCATTTCAGTGAGATAGGTAAAACAATGTTTATGACAGAAAATACCTGATACAACAGCAACATGGCCATAAAGACAGTGCTGCTGTGAACGAGCAAAGACCTACTGACAACACCATATCATCCAAATGTATCACCCGTACATTACAGTGCCTCATGAAATCAATGGATGCCTATATCATTCCCATATATGGATGTGTAAAATCCTCCATGCTAGCTTTTAAAGATCACACTTTGGAAAGTCCACTAATCTGCGTGGGTGCTGGAATTCCAACTTATCTATATGGCCAGGAAGAGGGAAAATCTCTTTGCTGCATACAAGGATGATAAAGAAAGGATGAAAATCAATAAAAAGAAAATTTGAAGTTTATCTACAAGAATAACTTTACCATCTAAAAATAGCTTGCAGCTGGATACAAGAGACTTGACCTTGAACTTCAAGGTGAACCCAGGGTCAGTATCTGCAAGGGGACCTTTTATGTCAGGCGGATCAAATTACTATGCTTCTTTCAAATTTGAACACATGTTTGAGCTATCAATATTCAGATTTGTATGAAACATTGGTGACCCTAGGATCAACAAATACATGGTACTGTCATCCAGAAGAAAATGGGCTGTACCTTGAATTCTGTGTAACTTTCGTTATCTGTTTTCTTAAAGTACATCTTGGAATTTCAGCTATTGAACGCTTTCACACATCTATCATCTAAACCCTTATCAGTGGCATGGAAAATCCTATCTCACAAGGATACATTGCACTTGCCACCAAATGATTCACCATGCAAGACGTGGCATTCTAATGACACATAATTGCTACATCACAAGAGGGGGGAGCAATAACACAAACCTTTAGCTTGCTCATCCCCCAGTGATAAGACCTCATGTGAATTACAATAGGAAGACTATGACATCTTTCAGCAAGACAGGAGATGTCACACTACTGACAGTGTGCCAAAAAAGCGACATTATAAACTGCCACCTTGCTGACTCAAGGAAATATGAATTATTGTGTGTTGAAAACGCCTGTAGATGGAGTTAAAAGGGTGGTTCAAACACTCCAGGTGGGTCTTAAAATATGATAAATGGTCAGGATAGATTTATTCTGTACATTTGTAGCTTCTCAAGTGTTATGACTGTGAAGGCACAAAGCTGGAGGAAACCTTACATTCCGAAAAGTGACAAGAGGGTGAAAGAGAACAATAGTTATAATAATTGCACTACTCCATGGGCAATACATAGCCTGGGTACCATCCGGAAAGTAGTTCGCTCCGGCGTTCATTATATACTATATACAGTCGCCTCTAGCTCTGACATTCACTATACACTATATACAGTCGCTTCTCTGTGTTTCCGTCTGGGAACGCGGACCATCTTAACGTCTGGAATCGTCCAAATTTTGGACGCAGGCGCTGATTGGTCCCTACACATGAGCGAATTATGGAATGGGTTCAAGCGTTCGTTCGAACCGGTGTTCCAACACCGGACAAGCCCAACGTCACCTGCAGGAGGGCCTTTTGTCATCGAACCAGTGCTCTAGAACCCATTCCTTGATTCACTCATTAACTGATTTTACCACCAAACGGTTTGAATGCGCACATCTCCAGACGGATAGCAGAAGCGAACATAGGAGCGAACTACTATCCGGATGGTACCCAGGCTAGGCAATACAGGGACTGAGAGACTTAAACATTATCACTGATTTCAGGAACAGTTCTGCAACAAGAACATTCATGTCTCTGAAGAAGATAACCATTTACTTGATGGTCCTTTGCTTGCTTGTTCTTGTAGAGAAACATCTTTCAAAGGCACAAAGAACTTAAATTTGGACCTGGCGCCATCTTGATACCAGTGTTTAACCTAATGGGATCCATAAACATTTAGAATCCAAAACTACTTTCCTCACAAACCTCTCCACCTCTAGAAAATAGAGGACTTACAGATCTTTTCCTTAGTAGAAATAAAATAATCAACATCATACCCTTCAAAATATTCAACATCAAAGCTGTTTCCGACAAAATTTCATGCATAGAATAAGGTCAAAATTGGAATGTGCTATCAAATAATGCAGCAGGCAACTTAGTTGCACATCAACAACAACAGAAAGGGACTGTCACAATGGTGCAGTCTTCTCAGACAGGTTAACACCTGATTTAACCCTTATTCTGCCAAGCTACCTAATATCTTCCTATCATTTACATGGTAAAGCAGCATTGACAGGTTAAGCAACTGTTTCCCTGCCAGACACAGACTAAGCCACTCCACCCAATTGTTGTTGATATCCAAGAGCAAGACCCATGCATGAATTTGCCTGAAAAATGGAGTGCAGGAGTCACAATGTTTGTTTTGCCTGGCTTTTGGCCACTCTTGCACTCCCATAAATGGCATTTCTACCCAAACCCCATGTGACACTGTAAAACAGATTCAATCTCAAAAACACTTCAGTTGCAGTATCATCAACGAAACAGCCTTTTACAATCTCTGGGGCACAATTCATGCAAAGTATCTCTCTGCCCACCCATAGATATCTATACAAAATGGTTTTCACACATAAAATGTTCTTACCTTGGTATCATGGAGGCTGCTACACAGTTAATGTCAGCTGTGGAATGGGCAATCTAGCAGTGGAATGGGAAACTTCATAAAGCTGGGCATAACAACCCCCTAAATGGGACTGACTTGGCAGGTAGCAGTGAGTTATAACAGTACAGCAGAATAGGCTATCATCAATGCAAGAATAATTGGAGGCAGGGCATGGATGTACTTCAGAGATATGGATTGCCTTAAGTGTAAATTGAGTCCAATGAAGATAGTGACTCTACCTATAATAGATATATGCTGATATTTTCTTTCAACATGTTGTTGTATGTTCTAAAAATGTGATTTTAACAGAAGAAGCTTCTTGCAAATCTATCTAAGAGTGACTAGTAAAAAATGAAATACAAAATAGTACGCCCCAGTCCCCTACAACATAACACTTTCATGTACATTCCCTTTAATATTTGTCACAATCAATCACAACCAGTGCTGGATGAAGCTGCTCTTTCATGATTTTAATCTCTCTACGACACACAGGTAAAACATGAGACACATTTGGATCTCCTGCAGTGTAACAATTTCTCATTCCCTTTATCACTAACAGTCACTTCTGAAGATCTGATAACAGCCAGCACTTTGGTGATGCAGCACAGCAAGATTGCTTAGTGGAGACTATTTTTACTTTTCTACTATACTAAACAAGGAAAATCTTTACTACCATACCCTTATTTGGCCTTACAGATCGGTAAGTGAAAAACAAAACTGTCTGCAGAATAAAATGTTTAAAAAAGCAGGCAGTGAAGTCAAAGTGGCCAGGAAATCTAACGCTAGTTCACCTTTATCTGTGGGGTAACCTATATCCGTTGTACTTAAAAACGGACTATTTAGGGACACCACGTGGACGGACGGTGGTTTCAAACATCAAAATATTTCTGTGTTGTTATATATTGAAAATATTGGTATTTGAAAACACTGACTGGATATCCCTAAATACCCTGTTAAGACAACGGATATAGGTTATCCCAAGGATTAAGGTGAACTAGCGTTAACCATAACCAAGACAGCACCATAACCAAGTCTAGGAAGATTTTCCACCAGAAGAATTGCCCTGTCAGCAATTTGAATATCTACATCGAATATAACTTCAGAACAGCATGTGGACTAAGGAATATTCAGCAGATTTTGAAAGAATTTTTGTGCTAACATTTGCTAAAATCAGCATTGTTTTGAATATGAAATTGACATGGCCAGATATCTCTATGAACTTTATCTACCTAACACCTGAAGTCGTTAGTTAGGTTAAAACGTATTGAATTTCACTCATGTAATGAGTTTCATTAGATCAATGAACCATAGTACTTGATAGCCAAGCTATGAATAAGTGTGATGTGCTTACGAAGCACAAAGAAGACTGCCATGTTGACCCTCAAACTTTCCTAAGGATGGGCTCCTTGGTTCCAGCCAGATGCGTTCCTTAGATGCGGAAAAACCCAAATTTACACATGAAAAGCACTAAACGACATGTCATTTGACATCCTTGGGTGAAAGTGATTACAATGACGTAAAGCGACGCCATGTGGGATTTTCCCCTTAATTGCCTACTCCCTCTTTTCATTAACAAGTGACCAACTTTATGAAGAATTTATTCTTCCCACGAAGTGATGTCTGGCCATTATCTACTTTTGGAAGGAAGCAAGCCCTAATCATGATTGTAATAGTTGTGAAATAGTGTACTTCTCAACATTCAGGAGTCTCTAGCATTACTTTCGACTGACAACCCCCCAGGATATCTATTGATTGCTGTTCCCTGGAGCAAGAGAAACACATTCCTCTCTAACTCAGGCACAATAATTTCTTCCTTCTAATGATATAGGATTACTGTGCCTTTCCTGACTATATTCTCATACCCAGACACACTAATTTCCTAACTCTGAGACACACTAATTTCTTCCTTCTCATGATATAGGATTGCTGTGTCTTTTCCTACTATTTCCTCATACTAGTCATAGTTATACAATTTATACTGTGTCTCCACCAGCCTATTTACCTCCCAGGCCTATTTGTTCCTTCCAGGGTTTCACTGAAAGGTCATTGCAATGAATAAACTTTGATCCCAAAAATGCTGTTATGGGTGCACCTGTTAGCACGATTTAGTGTTTGTTAACAACCGCAGCAGATTTCCATTTAATATGTGATGTTAGTCTGCCTCATCTTCAAAATAACATATTTGTCAGATTTTACAGCATTCATGACAAGCTGTACATATTATCTACTATCATGCAAGTTGTCTTTCTTTGCTGTTCAGTATAAGAAGAGAAGAGTGTAAGGTGATACAAAATGTACTTTATGCAGATATTTTCCGTACGTCATACAGCAATTGTTTATGCTGACTGTCTTCATCAAGCTACTTCTTTCTATATTTACATAGCCCCTTGAGATTCCTTCTGCTTCACTCCTGTCCAAGGCACCAAAATGAAATACTTTCTTCAGTAATTTTTCTGCCCTCAATATGTTCATTCGGGAACAAAATCTTGACAGACCATTTGAACTTGTGATGTAAATATAGAGGTAGAGGTTGAGCAGTTTGTAAAGCAACTTATATTACATTTTAGTTGAAAATATTACAGCTTTAAGTGCAGACATGGCTTTGGTCTTTAACATATGCAGTACAGCAGAATTGGTTTTACAAAAGATGAAATATTACCAATGTGTGGATCAGCAACTTGACAGCCACAGATGGTAGGGTATCAGCATAGTAATTTTCTCTGGAAGATTTACCAGGAACACTGCAGGCAATTATGTCCTTCTCTGATATACAATTGCTAACTGTTCACTTTGGCCTTGATGGCTACTTTTCAATGTTCATTCAATTAAGTTGGAAATGTACCGTGTCTCCTCTCCAATTTCCTGTTTCTAGGACAGCCATATGGTGAAAGTATTAAGCAGCAAATAATGATGATTACTGCAATAAAGAAAGCAATAAGGCCACAATGATTTGATAACTTTGCTGCTGTAGTCCTTCATCTGTTTTCTATCAGAAGTCTAAAAGTGCAGTGATCCTGCAGATTTTTTGACATTATGCACAGCTTTCTGTTCAATGCAATGGAGTAACAATCATTGATTCAGGTCACCATTTCTTCTTTGTATTTCACCAATGTAGGTACTGTAAATTGCATTAGTTTTGCTCAGATATCATTTTTACATTAGGAAGGGAAAGGAGATTTTTGCAGTGTTTTAAGTTTGCGGCTGAAAAAAAGTCTATGGTAGAGTGAAAGAATCATATTGTGCAAGGATTTTGCAGGAAGGTTACTGCAAAAATAGCTGCAAGAAAATAAGATAACCACAAACATTTGTAGATTTCACTTAATGTTTACATTTCTTAGGATTCCTTGGCTAAAAAAAAAAAGATTTAAAACTCGAGTGAACTCCAGTAAAATGGACATCTGCCCTCATTTCCCTGAAGACATCAATAAGTTGCTGACAGTTTGATGGAAAAAATAATAAATGACCATCATTACAGTAATCCTTGCACTAAAACTAAATAAAACCCTAATCCCCTTGAAATGAAGAAAATCTCATGCATGCCAGTATCATGAATTATCCAACATACTGCATATCCCAAAATTTTAGCAATGCCTTCATGGCAGATAAATGTTCGCTGTTTTCGCGGTGGCCACTTCACCACAAACTTAAAACCACTGCAAACATTTTTCCATTATAGTTTGGGACTATAGTCTATGGCGCTACCGCAAACTTAAAACCACCGCAAACACTCCATTTTCCCGTTACAGTAAATTCCAGCGAACTTAAATGCATTTACAGTATATTTGTTATCATCTCACAACAATGATGAATGATAAGCTAACACTATTCCAAAGAATTGAACAATAATCATGTTTAAAAAAAGCTATTCTACAGCACTATCCTAAGATATTGTACGTCAACCTCTGGGATTTGCAATACTGGCCACACTGCATAAATTATATAGATGCTAAACAAGTAACTCAAATTGCTTCATTAAAGAAATTTGTTTTAATTACAGGGCTCGAAATACTGGATGCATGTGCACCCAGGTGCACCCAAAATTGGAACTGTGCACCCAATTTGTTTCAGTGGGTGCACAGGTTGCACCCAAATATTTTCTTAGGTTTATGTATGGAAAGGTATCAAGTATGCTAGTATACATCATATTCTTGACATCTAAGTGTTAGAAAGATAATAAAAATGTCTGTCATGTTACTTGTTTAAGAATTTGATAACTCGTAACTAAGTTTTGTTATTATGTTTTTTTTTACATTTGACTTAAATTTAAGTGGTGCACCCCAAATTTTTTTGGTGCACCCAATTTTTTAAGCTGGGTGCACCAGTGCACCTAATCCCAAAAATGAATTTCGAGCCCTGAATTACAAAATGACCTCAAGTCATTCTATTCCACACTTAAGTTTAAAAGCTTTTCTTTCAAGTGCATGGGATAGTGCATGTGGATAACAAATTGTAATACTTCTTGACATAGCTATGGTAAGGTATGCAATAAAGCTAACCAATATAATGCTAAGTTAGCATTTGCAAATGAACAAGAAATGAAATATTGACAAATCATTGCAGTAATCAGTCAATATTGCCTGTACCAGCAACTGCTTTTATCTCCCTTGCAACGGCCCTGTTCCCATTTAAAGTTTTAAGTAAATTTCCTTGGATTGCAACTTTTTGATCGATAAAGATTTTATCATCTACCCTGATACAGGATCACAACAGCCTGGGGTTTAAGATGATATTGATTCTTCTTAAGTATCAAAAGAACTAGAGGCACTTAGATTGTATGATAGTCAACCAGGTGTCCACAAATGTAAACTTAATGGAAAATCTATCATTACATTAAAGGGAAAAAGTACAATTGGCATTTACATATTACAGGAATATAAATATGAAGTCATAATGTAATGCATCTTATGTCATACCTTGGCCGTGACAACATTTAATCTTATTTGCTTCTACTTATATTGCATGAACTTACATGCAATGATTCAGACATACTTCACATTATGCTGCTTGCAAAATTCATGCCCTCGAAAGACTTTCATGTAGAAAAATACTAGCATTGTGATGAGAAAAACATGTATATTGTACCCATTATTAGCTTTAACTACATATCCAACTAAGACTACAATATAAATATAAAAACATGACACTGCTATCCACATGATACAGGGATCAGCTGCCCCCATTTGTGCTGATTAGTCCATTCGATAGCCTTTTAATAACTTCTAAAGTTTCAGTACCATGGACAAAGAAAACTATTAATCACATTTTGCTGCTTTCTAAAAATACCCTCACCAATATTGTGACCGTATCCCTAGAACAACATAGGTAGCATAATCTTGATTGTATTAATTAATCTTACATATTCCCTTAGTTTGTTGAAATACACCATTAACCACAGAAAGAGGTTTTAAGACTTTGGTGATATCAACATCAAACAATATTTTCATCCTCCAATAAAGACTGATAGGTCACTGTCATCATATTGCAGTTTGCACATATGCCTAAGAACATAATACCTTCTTTACAAATTTGCTTCAATCAGATAATTGTATGGTCTAGTACTTTAGCAAAGAGAATATTAATGAGGATTCTTTGATCGTTATACAAAGTAAAGGATCATAATCAATACCAACATTTGTTTCATATTCTGTCCCTTGTCATTATGACCATAAATTTTCTAGAGAGATTATCAATCAGGTTTTTTTGATCAGTTACTCATGCTCGTTTCATCAGTTACTCATGGTCCTACGAGACCAACAAGTGCCTTTACTATTTTACTACTACACAAAATGCCACAAGGGATGGTATGGACTGCTTTTCACAAGGATGGTAACACAAGTATAGTGCACTGGGACCACAGAATGAAGATTCATTTCAACAACAGTATGCTGTATAAGCACAAGAACTCTTGTTTTAACCAACAGCTCATTTAAAAGTTGGGGCCTTCTGAGTGGTTCCTACCAAACATACATAGCTGACTGCGAGAAATGTCTAGTGATAGCCCCAACCTCCCTCTTTACCCGAAGATCTGACAAAAGACATTATGCAATCCTTTCATCCTGTTCACCACTGCATTATGCAATTTGCAGTGCAACGCAACTCATTCTGCAAATCACTTTCTCTTGTCTGTGTTTTCAGCATTGTTGCAGCGCATCCATGGGGGTTGCTAACTGTTCCTAACAGCATACGATATGGTAATGGCAAGTTTTCCAAAAAAATCACTACAATGTTTCCAATACTATAGGTTACAGCCACACTGTGACAGGCATGGCGTTCTGCAAGCTCTGTATGAATCTTAAGCATTTTTTATATCAGGAATGAAATAGGTGTGATAGACAACTATAAGGCTAAACTGCCTTAATTCTAAGGATGAAATCTGAGTGTGCATCAATCCTACAGGTAAAGATTTACATATTATCAATTTTTATTCTAAGGACTCAAAGGAGTTGAATGGCTCAGTGGTAAGGACAGCAGACATAAAATCAAGACAACACAAGTTCAATTCCTGACATCCCTGGCTAGACATTGAGTCCTTGGTAAAGGCACTCAACACAACCAGGTGTAAAAATGGGTTTGGTTAGGGAGATAAAAGGCCAAGGAAGAAGAAGAATTGGCCCTGCCTTCAAATACCGTGCCCTAGACACAGTGGATAACAACCCACTGCGTCTATGGCCTAGAAAATGCTATGGGAGTCTACCTTCTTTTATATACAATGTTGTATGTGCAACATAAGTGAGTATGCCTCCTACCTGTAATGTCCTCCTCACACTGGCTGAGCTGTAGAACTCTGCACACTGGGTCATCAGGTGGGGGGTGGACTCTGGTCAGACATTGCTGCTGACTCACAGCTTCCCTGTAATACATCAACAACTCCTGTTAGAACATGGTGACAACTGCAGCGTGAACAACCACGTTTTGCCAAGTGTTAGTTTTACTGCTGTCATCTCGACAAACATATCCCCACCTTCCTCTCCTTTTTGTGATCCTCTAACAAACCCTAATGGGGCATGACTAAAAGGATACAGACTATGGCAAGGTAGCTGCCGGTCAAGCCCTCTACTGTCCATGCCTGTACAAAGTGGCCAATCTCTTTCATAGTACGTGGAAAAAAGAGAATCTGAAACAGTATTTTTACCTCCTGGCACTGGTTGAATTAGATTCTTACTTTTTCACATCAATCTATCCAATCTATCAAAGTTACAGAAAAGAAGCCTTAATTTTTGTTGATCTTCAGCAAGAAGCCTACATAAACATTGAAAGGAGAAGTTCTAATTGTGTCACAGATACATCTTAGATTGTAATACCCCTGTCACATTTGGCAAAAATCTATCGGAAGACGATTCTGCCGCAATTGCCAAAGCCTCGCTTATAATAACTTTATTGCACAACAATTGTACAAGGCACAAAGTATGGCTTATATGTGACAGGGACGGTTTTCAGGTGAAAAATACATGCAACCCTCTGTCGATCTTAAATATGGCCGATCTTCCATCTATACGCCCAAAGATTGTGGATAATGTGACAGGGGTATAATAGATACACAATTGTGCAAAGAAATTTTATAGCATTTATAAACCTGCATTTATAAAGGACTGCTGTAGAAATGCTATAGTTAGAAGAGTTGAATTTTGCTGATTTTCGAGTGAAAAAAAAGGCTGAAAATTTTTGTAGAATTATACGCCTAAATCATTTACATCAACATCAATCTGATTTTTTCCTTTCACATACCTCAGTCTACAATTAAGAGGAAACCCATAGAATTTTCCAGAAATGTATCCCAGAGCCTCCATTATAACTGTTCTCTGGGCAATGACAAATTCTTATCCTGAAAGTCACATACAGTCAAGTGGATATTTCATGTTATACTTAGTTTGCCAAATCTGCAAATACTAGGTAAAACTCTCTTTCTCATGAGACACCATAATGGAGCACCAAACGTACACTGAAGCTCTGCTGAAGAAATATAATTTGTTGGGAGTAGGCAAGGGAAACAAGACAAATGGTTGGTACTGTAGATCTCTTTAAATGTGAAACACTGCCTGAGGGATAGTGGAATCTACAAAAGAGACAGCTGCAGGGTAACATTCATACTGGCAATATATCTATAAGCCTTAGGGAACTTGATATAACAAAATAAACTGAAAGTTTGCCAACCTTTTTACAGTTGCAATACTTTTACTAGCCTTAGGGAACTTAGGATTACAATATAAGCTGTAAATTTGCTAAACTTTTTACAGCTAATGACGTAATGTACAAGTTTTCAGAATTGATACATCTCTAGAGACAAAGGGATTTTAAACTTAAAAGTTTACCTCACGTACAGTCAATTCAAAGAAAAAAAGTTTTTCATACAATGTGATCTTATTCCTCCCGGCACAATTGATTCTTGGGAAATGCTGGTTCATGACTCGGGTGAATGTAGTGAGTGTTTCAAGCTTACCCTTTTCCTACAGCTCTTCCAAATGTCCCATTTTCTACCCTCATGCACTTAACAGCAATGTGACAGTTGTGTTATCTGCATCACTTTCATGGGATTCTTTCACAAGCGAGGCATGTCCAAAGGAATGATACAGCTGAGACAAAGGTGATATCCTGTGATGCAAATTGTACATTAAAATGATAAGAAGAGGTAGATGCACCCTCATGGTTCAAAGATAATACCTCTCAGCAATTCAAGATCTTCTTGTGTCAGCAAAGGGAATAGTAGAGGAGTTAATGGAAGATAGTTTAGGATAACTACAAAATCTGCTTATCCCATCCAAGTTCTGTACGTTAACAGTCTATGTAGAGCCATAGTCATCATACTTATATGTCATCGTTTCTTGTATATCTCATACTTGGGACTCACAATCCATGAAACTGGTCTTGCTTATCTGCAGTTAGACTTAATGGAATCTGTTCCGTGCACAAATTGGATCAGTTAATAGACCATTAGGCTTGTAACAAATGATGTCAAAAAGCCTGGAAATGCAATAACAGCAGGATATGACGCAGCAGTGTACAAAACCAGTGCCCATCCTAAGTTTCTGTTCTTCGTTCGTCAGTAAATACGGGTGAGATTTCATCCACAGATGAGCGCACCACACGGGGGATGAACCAAAACTAACTCTTTATTCAGCCAATGTCAGAGCTTCTACAGTTACCTTGTGACCAAAATAGACTGCTCATAAAATCAAGCTATCATGATGATATTCTATGCCCATCACATCTATGGGATGTGTATACCTCCCTGCCATGGTAGCCTAGTAATTTTTCAAGAACAACTTTTACATATACACCCTGGCATTCATGCAAAACAAATCAACTTGATTAAATGGTGACATGAACTTATGTTACTCATTTGCTTTTTCAGCTACAGTGCGCTTAAATCGTAGGATCCTATGCCTACATTACCCAGCAGCTTACTGGTACATAGCTCAATCGAAGACCGTGACTATAATCCTATCTGACTGCAAACTTGACAAAGCTGCTTTTCTGCGCTCTGGCCTTGATAAGCTCCCATTTAGAGTCAAAGGTTGAGAATAAGTCAGGCTATTTTCAGACTGCTACAGCTAATGATATTCGGAAGATCCATTGAATTGAAACAGGGCTTTAGAATATCAGTACAATTACTCCCCACACCTAAACCTTTGACATTTTTGTAGACTTTAAGGTAAAGCCTATGTGACAAGTTGACATAGACTTTCCACTCCACTCCTTTCATTGATGATATGCATAAAAGGTCAATGCTATCGTGCCAAGTCAGCAGACTGTAAAAGCTGGGCTAAAAAATAATGACTTCTTCTCAAAAACAAAGCAAGGAGAATTGAGCTTGTATATCTAGAAGAAAAGCTACTTGTATATTTGAAGAAAGCTACCATAAAAGCTTGCAAAATTACTGTCTTCTGGATTTCCTAAAATGTAACAGTAAATGTCATTCAAAATACAAAAAATATTGCTTTTTTATCATCTTTGCCAGACGGCCATGTATTTGAGAGTTCTTGCACCACACAATTTACATGCACTAACTTGGCAAATGCATATGGTACTTCGAGCCCTGATAAGTGATTAAAAAATGCTAGCATGACATTCTTTTTTAATCATTGTCTTCTTCTGTTGACGGAGGAGATGATCAAACATCATAATCTACGACAATGAGGATCTTACTTGCCTAACTAATGACAAATACACAATACATGTTTTACATCAGTTGTAATGGTCAAAATCAGTTGGCGAAGGTCTGGGGTCATGGAACTCTAGTTGTTACATGACTTGTTTGAGTTAATGACAGAATTAGATAGAATGCATATTCTAAAAGGCCTATGGTCAAATCAGATAAATTTCTATATGATTTCTGTCAATTTATTGTATGATACATATAGATTCATAACAATTGCAGTAACTGTTACTGCAAGTTCAGGGCTTATTTGGTACAAAATTCAGCTTTCATATGAAAGATAAAAGAATGATGATGATGATGAAAGATAATGATGTCATGTATCCTTGTTGATAGGACAAAAAATTGGGCCAAGTTAAAGTCTTCAGAACAAAAATAGAACAATCTGTATTGTAAGCATAGTCAAAAATTCTTGTCATGACTTCAACACGTTTACCTTCATAATGAGTGAGATTCCAGCTCTGTCTAACTTCTAAGGCTTATCAAAGTCCCATATCCGCCATATCCAAAGGTCTTTGATGCTTTTTCTTCCTTAGATGGCCCAATCCTTCCTGACAACGCCATTAGTATTCTTTCTTACAACCCGAACTTTGCTGTTCCAAACAATCTGGATGGGATCCCTATGGCTGGTGTGTAAGAATGGTGCAGAATTACAATGAAGAACACACACAGTATCTCAACCATTAATCGTCAACTGGGGTATTATCGTTCTTTTGTATCGGGCAAGTTTCAGCGCTCATGTCCAGTGGGATAAATTCAACACTTTTCATGCTGAAATATCCCAATGGACAATAGTGTGAAAACTAAATAAGATTACCAAAGCTCACAATGAATCGAAATACAGAAAATTGATGGTATTATGCTGTCGGGTATACAAAATGATGTATGTGGCAACATTTTCTTCTGTCAATGAATTTGACAATTCATTGACAGAAGAAAATGTTGCCACATACATCATATGATGAGTGAGAATTCTCTAATTTTAGAGTTTTCATATCACAAACTGTGAAACCGTTGACATTTCAAAGAATGCATTAGATGGGTGAGGCTGTTCTATGGTTCAAAGCATCTCTCTTTTACTCTCCAAAAGTTCCTCGAACATACATTTTGTTTGTACTTTGTGTACAGCAAGCAATAACATTGGCAATGTCACAATCAAACAAGCTATTTTGTTGTAAGACAGAAAGGAACACAGTGTCATATAATGACTGTTCAGTTCTTATGTTATCACCATAATGTCACAACTTCACGTGACACAAAGATTGTGTTTGTCATCCCCCATGTCCTTTTACTTCAGTAGAAAAGTCCTGAAATGCAAGGTCAAATGGGACACATAGACTCTATAAAAGAGAAATGAGCCTGAAAAAATCCCCAGTTTTCCTGGGCACTCTCCAAATTTAATGGTCTAGAATTAAACCATTCTGTATTCCAGTCTTGTTGACTGCCATTTGCTGTGCATGTAAAAGCTCTGAGGATTCTCCCTGCACCTAAACTTGTCCACCAATGCCTACAAATTTTCAATTCCATTACAAAAGGTTACAATACTACAACTGGTAAAAAATCATCTCATTTCTTTGGGGAATGAAATCCTCCAGTCAGCAATGAGAAAGAGCAACCTTATGTTTCCTAACTGCAAAATCACTGCACCTTTTGCGGATGCAGAACCTATTACACATAAGCTCAATTACCATTCATATAATGTAACATTTGTATTCTATGCATGTTTTGAATCAGTAACTCTCAAAAATGGCTAATACATAATGGTATACCAACATATTGACAATTATCTTGAATGACAGAGAAACAGAACATTTGAAAAACTTAAAGCAAAACATTTCATAAAGTACAAGCAAACAATAAGAGCAAACAAAGGCTACCATGCAAAAAAGTTCCTACTTCCTTACTAAATGATCTAATGATTTATCAATTCAACATTACAATTACTTATTTTTTAGATTTACAAACACTGCCATTTACATCTTAGTCATACCAACACAATATCAAGATTCACATTGAATTTGGAATACAACAAACATTCACATGTAACGTAGACTACATCAATCGACACTCCACAAACTTTTACGTTATCATCCCAGACAGTAGACAGAATAAATATCGCTACGACAAAATAACATCACATTTATCGAGCAAAAATTGTATTACTGTGCAACTGCATACCTTCACAGGAGAGGGGTTGCAGAACAGCCAAAGTCCTTACCTGCAACACTATCTAGATGCCAGATGCATTGAATTACATAATGTACTCATGAGTGCAGATGCCAGCACCATTCAGTGTTCTATCCTCTCCACAAGACACTCTGCATCGCGCCAATCAATTCCCATCTGCAGACGAATTCTGAATCATTCAAGGGTACCCACCAAGGACACCCCTTGCACTAGGACGTGAAGTATCATTGATCAACTAACTTACATTAAAAACTGTTTCGGCTGCGGTCAAAGCTGGCTGAAAGAGCGCAATTAGGAAAAGTGCCCCAGGACATGAACATGGGAGTGATGGATTCTGCTCCTACCTGGCAGCATGGGGGCTGTAGTGATGATGATGTAAATGATATTGAACGACGAGTTCTCTCTATATATCTCCTAGTCCTAGGGCATGTTGATTCTGACATTGGAAACTGATTAGATATTTCCATAAAATACCAAGTATGGAGTAAGATGGGAAGCAAGGCAATGTTGGGAGAGGGTGACTGACCATGTTGCAAGGTACATGTATGTAAACATTACAACTTGAAGACAATTAAATTAGTTGAACAATGCAAACCATGCTAGCAGACTTCACCAACTCACCCATACTGCTTAAGGACTCTTCATGTCCCAAAGACACAAAATATTATTAATCCTGAGGATGTATGGTAACACTGCATTTTGGAAACAATTTTGTATCGAACAACCTTTGGCAATCTTCATACTTTGAGGAGACTTTGCCTGGAAACACTGATGCCTTATACGTCAGCAGTGTGGAAACCAAGTCTGCATTTCCCTCTATAAGTTAAATCCTTTCTGCAAGCCTCCCTCACATTCAGTAGAAATATTCACTTCAGGATGAGCTCAGGTGAACAGGAATGTGAATTCATCCAGGAAATAGGATACTTGCCACAGTTTGAGCATGCCATCATTTCAACAACTTTACAACGTACATAGTTAGAATGCAAAATGTACCAATATCTAACTTGAACATGATACAGCTCTGTTGCCCTATATCTTTGTATGACAAGGGCAGTGACTAATTGCATCCATGCAGAACAAATTAGATACAAGCCAGTCGTAGAGATGCTAGTCAATTAGATTTGGATAACATAAAGCTATGAACATGCCACTCACCTAACTTATATGTTCGATCCTTGGTAATGGAATGGCACCTAGCCAGAGCAAGGTTATGTATGGGGTTTTTCCAGATAGCACTTATACAGGAGAACATGTCTTACACACGCCTCCCCATCTGATACCAATCTTCTGTCTGAAATAAATCCCAGGGGCTTTATATGTAACATAGAAGGGAAATACCAAACATTCAGCATTAGACAAGAGCTTCAATTTCTGAATTTATAGGTACACACTAAACTCTTCCACAACAGGGGTCCATGCTGGTACTGAAGTGATAAACATGAAAGAAAAGGGCTTTTGTGACAGTGCTTTCAGACTGTATCCCTTAGCAGGTGATATACAATGTACTTTGACAGGTACTTTGTTAAGAGTGTTTATGATGCAATGCATTACATAATGGCTTTCACGTAAAGGTGATAGAATCCTTTTGCTTCCCAGAAAATGTTAGACATGTAAGACAATTTTGCATCAATTTTTATTTCCTGTTATTATTTTATTTATCAAACATAATGATAAAGATGACATGTTGCAATTTTGTTCCTCTAACAAGCATCAATTCTTCTGATCAACTTGATTGAAGATCAACACTTTCCAGAGACAAACAAGAGTTTGTAGACCGCAAACCTCCATGAAATATTCAGAGCTTTTATTAATTTCTTGTTTCAGCTTGTCACATTGATTATACAAATAGTACTGTAATTATTAATTTGTTAGATGATGGCTTCTGTCTTCTGCAAAAGTATTTGCGGAGAGAAAGACTTGGGAGCTACGATACGACTGGATACCAGGCTGGCAAATTCTGTGAAACTATAGTTTGTAGTAGTGTCTAATGAAAACGTAAGCTCTTAAAAGATGGGCCAAGGTAAACGGCAAAGGGAGCAGTACACACATACTACAGTGCTGGTAAACTTTGTACACTGTATACTGTTTGTCCAAGGCAGTTTCAGAATACCTTAAAAGGTGTGTAAAAAGCAGGTTGTCCTCCTATGTGAATGGTGTGTAAACAAAAGAACAGACTTGCTGCAGGCTTTTGAAAGTTGCATGGTTACCAAGGACAAAACGTTGACTTTATTACACACTGTAAATCCTGCCGTAATGGGTGCAGAAGTCCTGAACTAAGGTCATGGCTAAATGGCCACATGCGTCTGTACTGTTCAGGACTGTCATCTATCATCAAGCAGGGAGATAGGCTTGCACATTACAGATAAGGATGCCTCCTACGTTTCTTCAACACCACAGTAAGAAGGCAATTTGTTTCCATGAAAAATCCAGAAGAAACGAAAACCACATTCATCTTGAGCTTACAAAATGTACCATTCCTAACGAAATATCCTGGCAATGGCCATGAATGATAGAAACTGACCTCAGAGTACTATTACTGATATGTAAACCTGTTCTTGCCCTATTGTAATGCTATCAGTCTCCTATCTTACAGTTGTACCAAAGCAAGTATCATCTCTCAATCAATTGCTCTAATGTACCAAGTTCAAATCCATTCTTGGCTGGACCCATTATACTTAATGAGCATGACCTTACTTAGACCATGTTTCCTTGCTGCAGAGTATTATTGCAGTATTCTAACTTTGCCCACTCAGCTATCTTTTTTCAGTTTTGCAGAACACTAATGCACTCACATTTGCTGTACAACTTTAGTCTGTGAATTTTGGGCAATATTATGACAGAAATAATTGTCAGAAGGATCTACAACAACCTTGTCCATTACCAGACTGCTGACTACTCCATGACTGTTGCAAGAATACTTAACTTAGTATATAAAGAATGTGACAAGCTCTTCAGCACAGAGGCATGCTCAAAATCAAAGTTCCTTCACACACCTGATGGCGAATAGGGCAGCGCCCATCTCAGTTTCAGTAGCCCTTGGACACACAACTTTGTGCAATCACTATAGCAGGGAGCTAGTCCACTGGTAGTGGTGTGTGTTCAACTTCCATACTCTTTCCCAAATGCTGAGTGCTAAGCAGAGAAAGCAGCATGTACCATTTTAAAAGTCTTTGGTATGACTCCGCCGGGGATTGATCTCACGACCTACCGAATGCAAGGCAAACACTCTACCCACTTGGCCATTGCACCGGTTCATGCTCAAAATACGGCTACTAAATTACTTCCCTCTATGTGCAGGTAACATTGACTTATCCTACAGACTTAGACAGCAGAAAAAACTCAATACTGGTAACCGATACCGGACTGTGCAAAAATGGGTAACATTCATCTACCTTCAGTTTGTAATCTGAAATTCCCCTCACAAAAATCCACATTGATTCCAAGACAGACTGCCATTGATTAGGTTATCAGCCAAATCACCACTGGACGGAGAATTTATTGATTTTGAATTACTTCCTTTCAACCTGCACTTGGCAGCGAATTCTCTTGAAGTCCAAATGGCTGTCCCAGTAGGATCATTCTAGGGTGGTCAGGGAGCTTTACTCTACCTCCGCCTTAGACGTTTTGCATAACAATGTACACCCCATCCAATTTGTAATCAGTGCACAGTATGAAACTTATTCTCAAGTTTCATTTTACAAAGGGACTTGCTTTTCTTAAGAGTTCTATGTGTTTGCAAATACACAAATGACGCTAAGCAAATGACTTTCAAGTCCACTGAATTACATGTCTCCAATCTTATATGATTGCATAACTCAGTATTGGCAACTGTTCAAATAAACAAGAAATTTCTAGAGCTTGACAATATACAGTACTAGACGTTGATGACAGATGGTATCCAAGGTGTGGAATAATGGCCTCTGGACATCAAATTCACATCTATTATCAAGAACTGTCACAACTGCCTTATACCAATATACATCTGGTGATGTTCAATTTTATGAACATGCCAATATTGCTCAGGGAGCTCTTCCTTTCATAACATGCAAAGACTGCCAACTGATGAATATCTTGATTATAGTTATAGGAAAAGGTGAAGTTGTTTCATAACTTAAAATCTGTGACCGATCACCAATAGTAATGTCCTAGAACTGTACAGCCAAATACTTTATCTGAGTGTAACATAAACCACTCAGATGAATACACAAGATTGCAAAACTTGAATCATTACCTGAGAGTCCATTGATGTTTTCTTGGGGCTAACCAAAATTCCCATCTAACTGTGCAGTGTTCATGTTGTCAAACTTGTATATTGTGCAATAATGCAAACAATGAGCCTTTACTGTATAAAGTCACTAATTATTTCCTTTATTTGAATCTTGAAACTTTTGTGTCATCCTAAAACATTTACTTGAATTTACATCTCTGACATAGATTAAAATGCCCCCTGTTTAACAGATAGTGAATACTTACTGAATGATTCCTTCAGCAGGAAGCACTGGTAGCCTGTTGCCATGGCAACACAACTGCCTGGAATCCAAGTCAAGCAGGTAGACAGCTGTGGCATGCTGTGCAAACAAAAAATGCAGATGTAATCAATTAAAGCACGAAAGACTACAACATAGCTATTTAAACTTTCTCCAAAGGAAACGAGGCAGATCTTTTCCAGCGAAAATGTTTTCTTGCTATCAACACGCTTTGCCTCCAATACACAGAATCAGTCTACAATCTGGTGGTCTGGAGAGATCTTGTCAATTATTTGCATTACAATTTATCGTGTGAAAATTATGACCAAAAGAAGTGCCATGATAATGTCTTCATGATTAAAAGTTAGATGGGAATCCGTGACCAAGTTAAGATTTATGCCCTTCACTGCCATACACAAATGGGTCTACAATTCAACTGCTATAAATTCCCCAATTTTTCATTTCTTTCACAGTCTTATCTTTCCTGGCTATTTTCCCAAGCAGGGGTAGCTTAAAAGCACATTTTGAGCAATCGGTTGGATCGGAACATCCACTCTAATGACAGCACTTCTTTCAGCACCAGGGACAGACCCATTACTGGAAGGTGTTCGGCGATATCCTCCGTGGACTTAACCTACATCATTTCTGGCGAATGAGCTGACAGGTCAGCAGGAAATCAATAGGCGTCAGTCCTGTACTCGGGCACTTGATGAAAAGCTGACAAAGGTCAAACACTTACATGCTGATGGGTAACAAATCAACAGGATTAATTTGTCTATTTTGTCTCGGGCAAGGCATCATAATGTGGTCTCTATAAATCACTAGGCGACTGAGATTGAGGGAAGAAGACAAGCTAGTTAGTTCATTTTTTGTATACATCAAAGATGAAAATAAAATCTCACCAGTGAAATGTTCATATTTGATTATTCCTAAGTTTGTAAACCAGCTGCACGTTCACTCTGTTACTTGATTCCTTGTTTATTTTCACGTCGTTATCATTATCTTTTGACTATGTTATTTAGTGTTCGTTATTTTGTATGTGTGTCCTTATTTTTGTCATGTGTAAGAGAAGACTCAGATAAGCAACTTTGCTTTTTGTCTAATCCTCGTTAAATAAATGTGAATAAAAAAAAAAAGAAATGTTCATGCCACATTTGTCTAGGTAGTTTCTAGAAGGTCCAAAAACTGCCTCTCAGACAAAAACTTTTAAATTGCTAGTTTGCAAAATGCTGAGCTATGAATATGGCAAAGCGGCAAAGAAACATGATGGCTAAGAAGGAATTAACAATACACATGGCTATCACATGACTTCACACAAAATATGTTGAAGAAAAAATGTAGCATTATGCACCAACCACATAGAACATCATCTAATACATCCCCCCAAAGCTGTACCTTCTCTAACACCCCAGAACATGATACATGATGCAATAACACAGAGACTTGTTGCAGTTATAGGGCTGGAATCAGGGGAGACGTTATGATATTCAATGTATAAATCCTCCATCACTTTGCCCTGCAAAGTTCAGAGGTGGTTACAAAGAAATGGGGGTTTGACAGCACAGCCAAAGCTGCAAGTCACAACTGTGCCATCCCCAGATGCTCAACCTTTGACCACAAGTAATATACATTTGGAAACAGGTCACCTGTACTTCACATACATCAACATGAGATACTCGGCGTAACAGTGAATAGCAAGCTCAAGGGTACAGAAAGAATGGTTGGTTAGTTTTATGGAGTTGAAAAGTTCAAGCTGACAGTATACCCAATAGGATATAGCCTTTTACTAAAGATGTGACTTAAGTCTCCAGTTTTACAAGCTCAGCCCAGGAGGATTACAAAGTGTAAAGTACATAGCAGGATAATCCTTCTTACACAGTCTTACAGTGACTGTAAGACCTTATAGCGCAGGTCTGCCCGTTGACTGTGACAAGGTTTGGCAGGATGAGCTGTCACTGAAAACTGCACAAGCCCCACAATGTGCAGCAAAGTCCCCTAATCCCCGCAGAGCGGCACGGGGACCTGCCAAATGTCTACAAACACATTCTTGCGGGATTACCGTAGGTAATAGCAGGATTGTGGGATACTGCATAAGGCCACTTCTGGTGGTAGTCAGGGGGACCGGTTTTACATTCGCTTGCCGAGTCCCTCTATAATCCCATAAAGCTGGCTTTACACTTCATACAAATGTCAGCTGAACTTGTAGATCGGTCAGAGTTCGCCAAATTCCAACATCGCCTGAGCATCAGCTGTATTTTTCACTGAAAACCTGCACCTAAAGTCACTCTGAATTGGACAAGGCTCGGGCGACATCCATCTAACACTAATAATTATGTATCCCCGTGAGAAGGTAGCATCTCTTGCACATGGACAAAATGAGAATCTACTAACCCGGTAAAAATCTAATTTTTGAATCAACTTTAACTTCTGAGTTTTGGGAAATATGTAGGACATGTGTTGGGTGGACAGGCACCTTATAAACAACAATATTAACAGAAATTTTGCGATAGACCAATCTAAAAAAAGGTTTTAAAAACATCACCGAAGCCTTATTGAATTTAAGCCCAGCTTCCAGGGACCCGCAAACGTCGGCCAAGCTGTTAAAAATCATCATAAGCCCGCGTAAATATAATTGACAGTACGTTGGTTGTTCTTTGGCCGAAAATGCTCATTCACAGCTTCTAAGCATGTCAACCAAGCTAAATTCTTAATTTGTAAAGGGGGCTTAAGGATAGGTAGGTTGGCCAAATATGGGCAATCATATTCTTCAAATTCATCATATCAAACCCCTTTAACACATTCTTGTTAAGTTCAATCATAGTCTTTCAAACACAGCAATGTTGCCAAGGAGTAAGAACAGACTGACACACTGTCATCTTTTTTTTTTCTCTCATACATGTACATAACAATGAGCTTTGCTTTCAGATCTTTAGGAACTATTTTTCTTGATGAAGAAACCAATCATGTTATAACATGCATTGGCATAATACCGGTAGTAAGACTTATACCGGTAGATTAAAAATACTGGAACTTAAAGAGATCTACACATGCAACAATAGTTATTTCTGAGCTGTGCACACTTCAGACATCTAGGTGTCCAATACATCATTTACAAAGCATCGATAACAATGCATTCGAAGACAACAAGGCCAAAAGTTTTCAGTATCTTTTTCGGGGTAGGCAGCCCGTCGTGGGACGAACACACTGTCACGTTCATTGCCAAATTTATAGATCATAATTACACATGCTCACGGCACAAGACGAACATGATTCAACAACAATCTTGAATTTCTGTTGGTGACCTACAACTCATGTAAAAGTATGAAGAACCGTTGCATAATAGCCCGGATCTACGACTGAATGGGCAAAATTGAACGTACGCAGCCATTTTCCCGCCATTTTTATATCTACGCTAGCAGTGAAGTGTTACGTCATAGCAGTTGTGACGGACAGAAGTTAAATGAAAATTCTTGACAGTATACGTCCGTTTTCTCATGACATTTTGTATGCTCATGCAGGTTTATGTTTTATGCATTTACTGACAGAAAAGGAAGGAACATCAGAGGATGTATAAATGTACATAGCGGCAGTTAATTGTGCCGTGTTTCTTCCTACCGGTATTTTTTACCCCCTCCCAACCACGCGCCCGTTTGCCGTGTAATTCCGCGGCGTGTTACAATTACAATATTACGCTTTTAGCAGGACAAGAGTGGCAGAAAAGTTACACAGAAGAAGTGGCAAGGGTAACCTATAACAGCAACATGTTACTGGAGAAAATGATGCGTTGACAATTTGTCAAATCATTATGGCTAGAGAAAGCGTCGTAAACGTACCGGTATTATGATAATAGATGTTACATCTTTGGTGAACAAATCCTGCCAACAAAATTTACCAACAATGCTAGAGCCCTAGATCAAAATTGACCTTCTACATGCAGATTTATACAAATATCCTGTGCTGATATTCAAGGGCAATAGTTTCTCCACAGAAAGATATAAAACACGGATGAGGTACAATGTTGTATACTACAAATCTCTAATGTTTACCATCAGTTGGAATAACAGAAAATCAAAGTATAGAATGGAGCCTACCAGAGCAACTTTATGCTAGAGGCTATACACCTATTAGCTTATACACATGCACCATAAACATAATTACACTCAGTGTATACATTAACAGCCCAGACTAGGCCTGGGAATGACAATGACAAAGCTATGCAGGCCGTACCCAATTTTCTGGATCATTAGCAAAGACACAAGAAAAATCATATCATCAATTATTCTTGACGGGAAACATAATTATGTGTGCCTCAGTCAAGTTCTCTCAATCATAGCTTTGTTAGTCTTTTGCACATATATGAAGATATTGCTTGAAAGGTGACTACAAACAGACAAGGAGCTAGGTGCTATAATAGGAGATGGCAATGTGTACTATCCATTTTGCAACAATGGCAGATACTAGAATGTGATACATGTACATGTGTCATTGAGTTGAATACTGATTGGCAAACTAGCTAAGGTATCCATTGAATGGTTGATTTGTCATTATGATAGCAATGTTGAATCTGTTCGCATTACAAATCATGACTTTAAGTGCCAGTTTAACATTTACCAGTAGAAAATGCTGTAGTATAAAAAGTTGTATCAGTGATCTCCTTGCAGTGTGCACGGTAGATGCAAGAGGGCACTATATCACAATTGAGTGGCTGCTCTGAGAATCCAGCATGTATCTGATGTGATCATTTGTGTCTTATACCCCCTTTCCACTAGGACGGCGCTCTCGCAGCGCTCTCTCTGCGATCTAAAATTTGACATATCACTCAACAAATTTTATAGAAAAGAAACAAATCTTTTTACACGCTGTGTGTTTTGCTGTCTTTTCAGTCACACTTCTGCGTTTTGTATGATATACCCAGTGTGAAACCGAAGGTTACACATATCCTATTTAGGTCAAAGTGAGAGCGCAGCGCAATCGCTATCTAGTGGAAAGGGGGCTTTACTAAGACCACCAATGACAGAGCCGCGGCAACAGGCTCTGATGCTGGATGTGTCAAGAATATTCATAGCCTAGACCTGGTGAAGTTTCAGCATATGACAGATTAGCTGTAGAAGGAAGAATTGAGGTGAATAATGCGTTGACATGAGGTACTGACGACCTACCACATTTGGGATGATCGTCCCGATGGCTTCCTCCACCGCTCTCCTGAGCCCATCAAGGTCAATCACACCACTTAGCTGCAGCAGAGCATCCTGGGAAATACCAGAAAAGATTCTGATTAGAAAAAATACATACTACTAAAAACGTGTTTCGAGGGACTTGATTGCATGGTATGTAGGGGAAAGGTAGCATTCACAGCGTTTTAAGTCTGCTTGGGGTTTTAAGTCCATGCTAACACATAGTATGGACTTAAACATCACAATGTTATGTAGTTAATAGCTAAGTTTTATTTTGTTTGCATGAATATGCAATGGTTAAGGCCACACCAGCAAAATTTCTTAGACATCTGGAATAATTATTGAAATTTGAAGAGGGAAACTTGTATCTTACCATAATATCGTCATATGTTATTAAGAATGGAACAGATATTTAGTGCTAGTTTTCAAGAAACAGGTCTACAGTTATTAATTCCACATGGGTACTGGTGAAATTAGTACTATACTACATTTCCTAGAAAGATGTACTGTAACAGTTATTTGTATGCAGGGCTGTATTAAATGATAAAGGATGGCAAGTAGCAGTTGCTTTAGAACAAACTAAGGACAAGCAATTTGGACACATTCAACAGCTCTGGCAAATATCAAAGGTCATAGAAACACAGTTAGGAATACTGATGATGGTTTTCCATTACTGGGAGCTAAATAACAGCCAGCAGAGAGAGCGGGATGTGTGTGACATGAATACAGGACTGCCAATTACCGATGAAAGAAGAGTTGCCTTTCCTCCCAATCAGAATCAGTTTTATGCCTCCTTAACTCCAATTGCTTCTGCAGGAGTTAATGCTTTAACATGTAAGGTAGCTGTGGAATACATTTAGTTTTCCCTGAAATTTTGCAACTAAAACTTAAATGGTTACAATGTTTAACTGTAACGTTAGTTCTGACCTTTATCCCTGGAGAAACCTATATCCATTGTTATAAAAAACAGGGCATTTGGGGATATCAAGTCGACGGACGGTGGTTTCAAACTGCAGTATTTTGAAAATATTGCAATTTGAAACCACAGTCAGTCAACTTAAATCCTTAAATACCCTGTTTTTAGAAACAACGGATAAAGGTCACCCTACGGATAAAGGTGAACCAACGTTATCTCATGAATCTGCAGTATCAACTATCATAGTATTGGAATGGACAACTATCTACCACAAGGTAATGTACTACGTGCTATAGCTGTAAATCCTGTAGGATTACGATAACGCTGCCGGAAAGACCAGAAATACATTTCACATCCATCTTTCCTCCTTTGAAGATCAAACGCTGTATGGTCACTTCAAACACAAACAGGCCTTCCAGAATGGCAAAAGAGCAATTGAAAAAGAATTAAAAGAATTTATTGTTCGGTTCACTATACTCTGTCACAGTCTGTACATTGTATGTTTGGTCATTTGGTCAACCTTCCTGACCACTTAATTTTCGCGATATTAAAAGGTAACTTTTTTTATTTTTACACTTGCTCAGTTTTTGGTTCAAAGAGGATGGCATCCATATAATCAAATCAACATCGCCTAACCCTAACCCTAACCCTAACCCAAATCCTAACCCTAACCCTAACCCTAAACCTAACCCTAACCCAAATCCTAGCCCTAGCCCTAACCCTAACCCAAATCCTAGCCCTAGCCCTAACCCTAACCCTAAACCTAACCCTAACCCAAATCCTAACCCTAACCGTTAACCCTAACCCTAACCCTAACCCTAACCCTAACCCTAACCCTAACCCTAACCAAAATATAGGGGTATTGAAATGTAGGGGTGTCAGGAGATGCATAGGACAGACTATCCCCTCCTGAAACATAATTTATGAAAATTTTTATTGGCCACCTCAATGACAATTCAATATAATGGAAAAAGAGCCAACTGCAAATACAGTTAATATATGTAGTTTATTCCTAGAGATGGACTTTGAATAGATGTCATTTCCCTTTTGATTATCCCATCTTCCTTCTTTCCTTTAAGTACATAATTCTGCATACCACTGCATTTTGTTTGCACTAAGTCTTTGGTGAGGGTCTTTAAATAAGGTTTATATATTTCAAAGCTAAACAGGATAATCTTATAAACTAGAAAGGCCGACATTTGCTTGGGTGCAAATACAGCATATTTCAGCCATACCCATTCCCACGCAACATTGGACTGTTCCAAGTCACCCCTGCGCAAAAATGCAATGTTTTAATGTTAAAGTTATCCCCAAAAGAGAACTAATATTGTGAATTGATTCCATGTCAAAACAGAGCTTGCCCAATATGCCCCGGGCCCATATGGAAGAATATAATCTTCCACAGGAGCGCCTATGCATAACTGATTGGTTTTTAGAATTGCGGCAGCGCCTATTTTTCCGAAGGTGAAAAAAAACGCATCTTCCATTCAGAAGATTTTCGTCATGAAATTACATGACGCCATTCAACAATTTCCACTTCGATAACTAGGTCTAAGTACCGTCATAATCTCCTTGTGATGTGGGTACATGTATTATTGCAGTGAACTTTTTTTAAGCAAGTAGGGCATACGTTTTAATAATTGTCAGTTGCAGGTACTGTGTAGTAGGAGTGTTGTTTTTTTGTTTCAAGCTGAAAACTTCAATCTTCTTCTTGTTTTGTATGAGCCATTACATAAATGGAGACGTCTCGAAATTTTACAAGAATTTTACCACTCTGTCGCTTCATTTCTTTTCTGAAAGATCCCAGGACCAACAAGTTAATTTGATTTTGCTTTATCTATATATTTCATTTTCCTTCGAATTCTTTGTTGAGTATATGCCCCTGCATACCACTGTTAAATTGTTTTACTTTGTATGCAATCAGCCATCGGACGTAACCTTGTCTGAGTGTTATAATTCCTGCTCGTAGCGTGCGAGACCTGGAGGATAGGTGTTTCTACTTTGTTCGGGGGTTTCTTTTCGGAGGTCAGTGGTGATACTCTGGTACTGAGAGTGTTTTATTGGGCTCAAACTATGGCAGTTTAAAGTTACTTACAATTTGAATGTACAAAGTTTACGTCAAAAAAGAACAACAACAACACTAGAAGTACCTACATTTGTTCGGGAAAAATACATGCATTCTCGCCACTGTCAAACTTACGTATCAAAACTAAACGCAAGCCGTCCAATTTTCCCTGTCCAAATCTGCCGAAAATGATTGATAGTGCCATGCGGAATGTTGGTAAATTCATCGACACTAACGTTAACGTTCATTGCACGCGTACCGTCCGCTACCGCTCAAATGACCCTGTCTGAACTCCAAATCCTCGCAAACTACAATTTCAAACCGGGCACAGGGTACCATATGGCCACTGTAAGGCTGTAATAAGCATCTGTTTGTGTATATACGGGATTGCAAGGCCCCGCTTATGAATATTAACTAGCATTCGCCTTTGTCGTCGCTGATTGGCTGGCGTCCATAAAGTAATTATCTCTCGCTCTCCCCAGACCGCTGGCACCTGGCACGTGTGGGCTCTGTGGTCACTGGAGTTCACGGCAGGAAGCCGAAAGAAAACCAATTTCCCCTCAGAAAAGCGCTGAAATTAAGCATTTTAAAGTAGTTTATGTCCAAAATTTTACTTGGATCATTTTACCAACTATCTAATGCCTATCTACACAAAATTTAAGGTCATTCCATTGTAATTCAAGGGTACAGGGGGCCACAATATACCGTTTTGGTCAAAACATGACCTTTAAACTTCAATAAAATCATTTTAGAGGCAGATATGAAAAAAATGAGAAAAAAGCACCTTGGTATTGACCCACTCTACCCTTGTGCCAAATTTCAGGTCATTCGGTCACGGAACGACGGAGATGAATCGCTTTGAAGATTTGACAGGAGAAAGAAAGAAAGAAAGAAAGAAACATTACGAATACTAGAAAGGCCGACATTTGCTTAAGAGCAAATACAGCATATTTCAGCCATACCCCTTCCCACGCAACATTGGACTGTTCCAAATCACCCCTGCGCAAAAATGGAACATCCTCTTAACAGTACATTATCCCCCAAAGTGGACTGGTATTGTGAATTGATTCCAGGTAAAAACAGAGCTTGCTTCTATTTTTCAGAAAATGACAATAATCACACCTTCCATTCAGAAACTTTTCATCATGACTGAAAATTGTTGAATGACTTCATGTAATGTCATTAACAATTTTCAGTACGATAACTAGGTGTAAGTTTAAAAAAGTATAAGCTCCTTGTGATGTGGGTACATTTATTATTGCAGTGAACTTTTTTTATTCAAGTAGGGCATACGATTTAATAATTATCAAGCAGGTGCAGGTACTGTAGGAGCGTTTGTTTTCTTCAAGCTGTAAAACTGTTAAACTGTTTTACTTTGTATGCAATCAGCCATCGAGCCTATTCTTATTTTAGTTTAACAACTTCCTGCCAGACCCGGAAGATACGATTGAACCTTGTTCGAGGATTTATTTTCGTCTGTCTGGTCAGTCTGTTCATACCCTGGCGCTGAGAGTGTTTTATTGGGCTGAAACTCTGGCAGTTTAAAGTTACTTACAATTTAAATGTTCAAAGTTTATGTCAAACAACAACAGCACTAGGAAATGTGGCCACTATAGACAGGTGGTCACTATAGAGAAAATGCTGATCTATTGACTAGGAGCCATACGTTACACATGATTTCAGTACACTGATCATTAATCATATAAACATTGCACAGGTAAGCCAATTGTTTAGATGTACAATTAAGTTCAAATAATTCTGAAGAGAAATATTGATGAGAAAATAATCATTTTCGCCACTGTCTAACTTATAATTACGTATCAAAACTAAACGCAGATTTTCTAACTAACACACCTTTCGCCGACTTCATCAAAGGACCGCCGGCTATCAATCAAACACGGCTGTTGATTAGACTTAGAGTTTCAAACAGTCATGTGCTGTGTGCCAGTTGACAGCAAACTTCATGCTACGTGATGTTTTACATTGCTTGGACCTTCTTTCCTACAGCGGTGCTTCTACAAAATATTTAGACTGTAACACTGAGTCCCACATGTTTTATAGAATAGAATTTGACGCAGAACAGCGTTTTTTGCTGGGTATTTTTCTTGAAACATGTCCGTGGGAATATCAGCGAGGCGGCGACGTAGGGATATCAGACCGTCAACAAAAGTCGCACGGCGGCTAAAGGCGCAGCGAAGATACTAGCGCTATAAATAAGCGCTTCAACTAAGGATGGCAACCCGTACAATATTTTTGTATACTGTTGAACTAAGTAAAGTTTGTTGTTTATGAGGTTTTAGTTGTCTTTGAAGCTTTGACCAGAAATATAAGTCAAACTGCTGAAGAGAAGTAAGTGACTGCTACGATTATCGTAGATATGGCCCTAAAAAAACTGATAAAAGAAGCCTTCTCAATAGTCTAAAATGCAAGAGCTTCCGGGGGGGCTTCGCCCACCTGGGTCCCCCCCCACAGTGGCCCTGCCCCTGGACCCCGCCTGGGACATTCGGCGGCCCCCGGACCTCTGTCCGACGCTTTGAAAAAATCCTGGCGAGAAGTCTGTACGGCCTGAGTCTTCAAGTTAACGTATTGTGTGGTCCCGCTTATGAATATTAATTAGCCTTCGCTTTCCTCTTCGCTGATTGGCTGAACCATTAATTGAATTAACTCTTCCTGCCGGCTAGACGCAGGTGCAGATGTCGGCTCTGTGGGGTGAACGTCCGAAAGGTCATGGCATGGAGAACGAAAGAAAACCAATTTCCCCCCAAAAAAGTGCTGTAATTAAGCCTTTTACAGTACTTTATGCCAAAAATTTTACTTGGATCATTTTACCAACTATCTTATGCCTATCTATACCAAATGTTACTCATACCAGGGTACAGGGGTGCAAAATATACCGTTATAAGACCGTCAACAACAGTCGCACAGAGCTAACAGCGCAGCGAAAATACCACCGCTAGCGTTTCAACTTCGGATAACAAGTTATAAGTACTGTTGAACTCAGTAACGTTAAAGTTTGTTTTTAGTTGCCTTTGACGGTTTGACCTGAAATAGTGTTACGCTAAACTCCTGAAGAGAAGTTAAGTGACTGCTGCGATTATCATAGATATGCCCCTAAGAACTGATACAATATAAAGCCTTCTGAATAGTCTAAAATGCGAGAGCCTTAGGCGGGCTTCGCTCCCCCTGGCGGGAACACTGCTATATACGAGATCATGAGGCCCCGCTTATGAATATTAATTAGCCTTTGGCCTCCTCATCGCTGATTGGCTAGGTCTTTGATTCAATTAACTCTCCGGCTGACGCGCACAGGTGTGGCTCTGTGCGGGGTCACGGAAGGTCACGTCAGGAGGCCAAAAGAAAACAAATTTCCCCTCAGAAAAGTGCCAAAATTAATCATTTTAAAGTTGTTTATGTCAAAAATTTTACCTGAATCTTGTTACCAAGTATCTAATGCCTATCTATACCAAATTTCAGGTCATTTAATTGTAATACCAGGGTACAGGAGCCAAAAGTGTCCTTTTTTGGTCAAAAATTGGCCAAAAATCGCAAAAATAAGCATTTTGTTTCACTGTACACCAAAAGTGTTATTGAATTTATATGAAGGGAATATCAAGGCACATCTGTGTCAAATTTCAGCTCATTCGGTTGCAATACCAAGGTACAGGAGCCAAAAGTGTCCTTTTTTGGTCAAAAATTGGTCAAAAAATCGCAAAAATAAGCATTTTGTTGTACTGTACACCAAAAGTGTTATTGAATTTATATCAGGGCATTATCAAGGCACATCTCTGTCAAATTTCAGCTCATTTGGTTGTAATACCAGGGTACAGGGGCCAAAAGTGTCCTTTTTTGGTCAAAAATTGGTCAAAAAATCGCAAAAATAAGCATTTTGTTGTGCTGTACACCAAAAGTGTTATCGAATTTATATGGGGGCATTATCAAGGCACATCTCTGTCAAATTTCAGCTCATTTGGTTGTAATACCAGGGTACAGGGGCCAAAATATACAGTTTTGGTCTAAAATTAACCAAAAAATCTCAATAAAATCATTTTAGAGGCAGATATGAAAAAAATGGGAAAAAAGCATCAAGGTATTGGCCCACTCTACCCCTGTGCCGAATTTCAGGTCATTCGGTCCAGGAACGGCGGAGATGAATCACTTTGAAGATTTGACAGGAGAAAGAAAGAAAGAAAGAAAGAAAGAAACATTACGAATACAATATATTTCACCATACTATGTATGGCTGAAATATAACAATATATTTCACCATACCATATATGGTATGGCTGAAATATAATCACGAACTATACACTGTCACAAAAACCACTGAAGAAACAACTTGTGCAAACCACTGTTAAATAGAATACAAATAACATTCACCTCTAATGGCACTTAGGGTAAATGCTAAATTGGACTCAATATTTTGGGGCACATCAATTCAATTTGTTGGTTCTTGGATTTTTTTTAGAAAACAAGAACAAAAAAAACAACAGGTTGAAATCTTTTTTTCTAATTTGCAAAAAGTCTCAGGTAAAGAAATGGGGTAGTAACATGCATTGGCATAATACCGGTCATAAGCCTTATACCGGTCGATTAAAAATAGTGGAACTTAAAGAGATCTACACATGCAACAATAGTTATTTCTGAGGTATGCACACTTCAGACATCTAGGTGTCAAATACATCATTTACAAAGCATCGAAGACAACAAGGCCAAAAGTTTTCAGGTCATTTTCGGGGCAGGCGAGCTCGTCGTGGGACAAACACACTGTCACGTTCATCGCCAGATTTGTAGATAATAATCACATGTGCTCACGGCACAAGACGAGCATGATTCAACAACAATCTTGAATTTCTTTTGGTGACCTACAACTCGTGTAAAAGTGTGAGGAACCGTTGCATTATCGCCCGGATCTACGGCTGAATGGGTCAAATTGAACGTACGCGGCCATTTTCCCACCATTTTTAATGCTACGGCCAGCAGTAAAGTTTTACGTCATAGCGGTTGTGACGGACTCAAATTAAATGAAAATTCTTGTCAGTATACGCCCATTTTCTCATGACTTTTTGTATGCTCATGCAGATTTTTGTTTTGTGCAACTACTAACAGGAAAGAAAGGAACAACAGAGGATGTATAAAGGTACATAGCGGCAGTTAATTGTGCCGTGTTTCGTTCGGCCGGTATAGTGCACCCCCTTCCAACCACGCGCCCGTTCTCCGTGCAATTCCGCGGTGTGTTCCAATTACGATATTATGTTTTTAGCAGGACCTGTGAGAGAGACAAAATAATTTACACAGAAGAAGTGGAAAAGGTAAGCTGTAACAGCAACATGTAACTGGAGAAAATGATGCGTTGATCATTTGCCAAATTAGCATTGCTTGAGAAATTGCAGTAAACCGACCGGTATTATGCCAATGGATGTTATAAAACATAAAGATTAGGCATAACATAAGGCATTGAGCCACTCCGCCACTCTATCTGGCATCATGCAAAGAGTCCTGCGGCTGTTTGGGAGTAACTCATCCTTGACAACAAAGCAGAGTTTCACAAGAGTTGATGTAGTACCACAGTACAGTTACTGTAGTAAAGTGAGTAGTACAACTACAAGTTTCACAAACACCCACACTATCTGATAATTATCCTTCCAGATGTCGGGACGCATTTTATAAACACGCTGAAGTTGTCAGGGCTCCCCAAGTTGTTGAACGAATACTGCGGACATGTCGGATGAAATTTTGCCAATATCTGGACTGCGACAATAAGAACTGTAGACACCGAATAAAGCTGACTGTGACCAGATGTCAGAGTAGAATACAATGTAACTGTGTCTAAATCAGGCCTATATTAATTTGAAGGTTGCTGAATGGCTTCATAGTAATTTCATGTTGAAAACTTGCTGAGTCAAATGTGTGTTAATTTCTTATTCATTTTTCTGAAAAATAGGAGCAGGCGATTCCGAAAAACAATTAGTTAAATTGGTGTGGCCTTAATCATAATGTGCAATTAAAAACACCTTGGTAGTAAAACAAAGTACATGTGTACACATCATCTAGCAAAGCCAGACACCTTTTGTAGACCATTGGCAGGTAATATATACAGGTTTGACTGCTGACAAAAGGTTTTGACATTCACAGCCATATGCACTTCATGTAATTACTGTAACACTAAACCTGCCACCAAAATGTCAGCTTATTTAAAATGGAAACACTCACGAAGTATTAAATCATAGAGGGGAAATGGGCAAAACAATAAACCTGTACATAAGGGCATTGATTCATCATATGGTACTGTGACATTTTGCCATGTCTCCCACAGGCTCTCAGTACGAAATACATTAAATCAATATATAAAAGGTGCACATTTCTTTACTACAATTACTATTTTTAATAATCTGGAGCTGCCATTAACTGGTATTATCTATATATAAAAAGCTGTGACCAGTAGTATAGGCAGCTACATTGGTAACCATATTCCATATTGGGTTAGGAATAAATACTAGCCTGTAACCAAAAGAACAGGTGGTTTCTGATGTTCCATATGCATTCATGTTCGCTTTAATCTTCAAAGCAAAAGGTCTCCGTTTGATCAATTGAGTTCCCTGTAATTCAGTCACCATTCATCACATCAAATGTTTGACACCTATGCATTAACATGCTAACTATTCTGCAAAATGCCACAGTTGAATGCTCTAAATGCTTTTGACATTTTGTGAATATGGAATATTACATCCCTCACACCCAGCATGCAAATATACCAGTGAAAATACGCCATCTTTAACACAGAAACTGCATTTCTACATTGCACAAATGAGAGTGAAATGCTAAAGACCTTACCATATTGCCGGGGTTTTTGTGGTCTGTATTTTCCCCATGAATAAAGAGAGGAGCCTTGTGGGATGATTGGATGACCTACCTCGCAGCTTCAATAAACTGATATTTATGGCCAAAGCAAGTTAAAACTTTGGGTAATGAAAACTGACTTGGAAAATTCACTGTCCCATTTGTCTTGTCAAATGAAGAAGTATCTTGAAAATTGTAATTTGTTAAGTAACTGTACCTCATACAAAGTATATAGAAAGAACTGGTTTTTCATTTCTGGAAAATTTGTGTCGCTGATAATTACTGCAATGAAAGGGAAAACATGCAAGCTTAGCAACCAGGATTAAGTGGCATCAAGTAATTTTCAAACTACGTCATTCACGTTTCCAGGTGTTACGCAGCACAAGTACTATCTATTTCAGCCAGGTATCTGTTGGGAGGGCTTAACACAATAAGGACTCAACATGCATAAAATCAACCATACCCTATAATTAAGATATCAGCTTTCGTCTTGCGTTTCAACCTAATGACTCAATGTAAGAATTCCTTAAAGGGAGAAGAAAAATTGGCTGTCGCAATCTTCAAGCCACAAAAATCCTTTAATACCATTTCTGCCAATTAATTACAAGACAGGTATAGGTTGCCTATGCCTTTCCATTATCCGGGTAATTGCATGGCTTCTTTCCTGTCTGTCTTTTCAAGCAGCTGTGACCAGACTGCCAAAGAAAAGAGACATTGTTAAGGGAGGATTGTATGAGCTTTCAGAATGATTCTTCCATCTGTCTCCCTTTGATTATAAGAGACAGTGAGGTGGGATTTGAGGAGCTCAGGAAACTTTGGAAACCTCATAGTTTCCTCCATGAAATATGACCTCCACATTTGCATAATCTATGCATGGTTCAATACACCTTTTACTAGGTAACATGGATGAATTATTAGCAATTTTACATTTAAATTACAATTTACTATCATCTATTTTCATTAATTAAGCCAAACTTCAATTAACTATATATGTCACCTGTGGGTTACATGTTTAAATCATATGACAAAAAACACTGAAGTTATACAATTTCCTAATCAATTATGCAAATTAAGCCCTAATTTGAAAAATCTTTGTCTATGCTAGCTGCATGCCAAATGCCATTTGTTCAGATTACTCTGTGAAAGATTTCTATGTGAAAGATTTCTAACAGACACACTCCTGCAGCTCCAAATTAAACTGTTATCTGCCACCAAAAAGTCAAGATCGTAGCTTGGTCAAGAAAAAAAATATACAAAAAATGCAAATTCAGCTGCAGTTCCCAGGTCAGCCACCAGGTGACCCATAGTCGATCATGACCTACTCACATCTATGTACCAAATACCACAATCTATCCAGAGGTTCTAAGTTACTGCTGTGGAAACACACTCAATTATACAAATTGTACAAATTCAAATTACAGCACGAACAGTGAGCAGATTAGAATTGCAGTGAGCAGAACACTTTGGACTAATAATTTGACCATTTGCAGATCAAAGTTACATAATTACACTGTATCCGATTACAATTGAGAAAATATTATCTCTTACACACAAATCACACTGACCCCCAGCAGGAGAAAATGAAAATTAGCAAGATTTTGTGGTATATACTAGTAAATCACGAGATTTTTTAAAACAATCTAGAGATTTACGAAGACAATCTTGAGATCTTGAGAGACAATCTTGATATCTTTAAAACAATCTTAAGATCTTTTAGAAAGTCTCAAGATTCTTTGCAATGATCAAAAGATATTTCCAGACATCTGAAGACAGGGGAACTTTCAAAACATCTTTAGATTTTTGCAAAGCGTCTTAAGATTTTTCTAAAACATCTCAAGATTGTGTCAAAACACCTCAAGATCACATCAAAACATCTCAAAATTGAACACAAAATCTGAAGATCTTTGGTAAAAGATTTTTTTTCATTTTCAAAAAAGGGTAAAGACACTTTGATCATAGAAGTACCATTATACCATAGAAGTTTTTCACGAAATATCATAATAAAATTTAAGCTGTAAAAGGCTACAATCATTAGTACAAAGTGATCTGCCCAGTCCAACAATAATCTGATCGTTGTTTACAACTCAATTCAGCTACTCTGTCATGTGACCTTTCCAACAGTGCAGTAATGTTACTGGACAGGCACATATCTTGAAAGAGAAAGATATTGTGAGCATCATTTCCTTAAAGATCACAAGTGCCTTCTTCTAACAATCTAATAATTCAAATTAGTCCATTTTTGATTTTGCTATGTCAAAATTTACAAGGCTATAAGCAATACCGGTACCTCGGATGCCACCTCTCCATTTGGCCCAGCCATAAAAGGACAGAAATAATGACAGAAAATAGGTGAATTCTCAGCGTTTTCTACTGTTCAGTAGGGCAATATTTTCAACAAGACTGTACTCCTCCTATTTTCCCATGATTACATGGGAAGGCTCTGGGAATTTCTGAAATTCTAGACACATTAACAAGCTAAAGGATATATATGAAATAAACAACCCCTGGTGTTACCTTAAATTAGAATATCAAGAGAATAATATCCCAAGAAATTGGGATCTAAATGAAAAGCAGTCAAGGTAGCAAGGTCTAGCTGATTGTTGATCAAAAGTAATTTGCCGAAAGTGCAGTTTAATTGCAATAGACTAGGGGGCAGGTATGAAAGCACAGTCATGAAAGCATGTAATAATATAGAGATTAATGTTATATGTCTTGTCAATGAATATTTGTTCAGCATAAGTAGCACTGGTACTAAACCCACCAATGCACGATCATAACAAAACAGACAATATCATTGTAAAGGGTAATAAACAAGCTTTCCAGTGATATGCAAAGATTTGATCATTGACAACCAAAATAAGTTTCCAAACTTTTTGTATTGAGTTAAACTTTGTATGTCAGGCTCTACAACACACTTAGCTGGTGTGTTACGCCGAACGGCGGTTATACCGGCTATATAGATACAGATACAGACAGATACAGATACACGAGGGTCTGCATGGGGGGGTCTTGGTAACGCTTAACGGTGAATTCAGGAGGCCCGGTAACGGTTAACGGTAAATTCAGGAGGCCCGGTAACGCTTAACGGTAAATTCAGAAGGAGTCACAAAACATAACACCGTTGAAAGTAACATTGACGTGCATTCCTATTCATACAACGCTAGAGTAGTTATATCAATGGGGGAAAATATCCTACTAATGACAAAGCAAAAGGTGCCCAGAACCCGGAGGAATGACAGGGACAATGTCCATGACATCTGTAAATTAACGGAGGTAGAGTTCCCGGCCCGCCACAGAGATGGCGGAAGCAAATTTCTTATGGGGGGGGGGGGGGTTGAACTATTGTTTCAGCACATGGAGCGCCGAAGGCGCGAAGCATCTCAGGGGGATCCGGGGAAAATTTTTAAATCAAGACCCTCTTAAATGCTGTTTCCTGCATTTTCGGCAAATTTTGCCGACTGACTAAGCTAGGTTGATTTTGACATTTTCATCAAATTACACAATGATTATAGCTCCACCCGTGACATATTTTACCATTTCAAGCTCAGAAGGCACGAGACGTTGCAATATAAGTCCGGGAAAATTAAAATCTGGACCGTCTGAAACGCCATTTACTGCATTCTGAAGGACAACTTTTGCTGTAAGACGAAGCTAAATTAAATGACATTTTATTTGAGAGAAAAGTTTTTTTGTGCCTACCCACGCCCCTAAATATTTTCACCATGTCATCGTGAGCGCCAAAGGCGCCAGCCGTCGCAAGGAAGGTCCGGAGAAACCTCATTGTCTGCATTCTAGGAGTACTTTTTGCCCGAAACTAAGCCAAGTTAACACTGAAATCTGTATGAGTGATAAAGTTTTTGAGTGCGACGCTTCCGCAACATATTTTACCCTGTCCAGAGCCGAAGGCCGGGAGGCTCGGAGAAAATTTTGAAATCTGTACCCTTTGAAACGCCATTTCCTGCATTTTCCGGGGTTCTATCTGGCATTTGACTTCGTGTGTATAACGGGTTACGAAGAATTTCTTGGTAACGCTTAACGGTGAATTCGGGATAGCAAATAACGGTTAACGTTGAATTAAAACGACCAATAACGCTTCACGAAGAATATACCGATAACGATTAACGTTAAATTAGAGAGGGTCGGTAACGATTAACGGTGAATTAAAATGGCTTGTAACGCTTAACGGAAAAAGGCATGCAGACCCTCATACACAGTTTCATAGCCACTGGGATTGCCTAATTTTCCCACAAGTCCTCCATCCCAGCTAGGATAAGTGACAGGCTCTTTGACGGGTCCCTAGAAACTAGTTCAAGCACCACACATTCAAGCAACAGCTGTACACTATGGGCTAATACCATGTCAACCAGATAATACATTCTTAACTGACTTAAATGGTCTAAAAATGTGAGTCAAGTACTAGACAAATGGCTTTTGTCCAATTTGACACAAAGACTGACCTGTTTAAAGCAACAAACACAAGTCAGAGAATTCCTGTTTGCTCTTTTTAGGAGTATGTACATTCTGTATCATTCATACAGTGCGTTTCTGTCCAGGCTATAAAAATATGTAACGGGGGGTCCAAAGTACAGTAAGGTCCAAAGTACGGTATCATTGTTGCGGAGACATGCACGCATAATTGCGCATGGTAAGTACAACTAGTTATGGACTAAACCTTGTTGTAAATAATTGCAAAGCGGAAGTATGTGTTGAAGTTGGTCCCAGCAGATAAAGATCGAAAAAATTGCACAAGTTTCACTCCTTCCTTACAGGCTGACGAAGGAACGTGATTCACGTCATGTGACCATTCAAATGTAACACAAGACGACTCACAGCTATTCGCAACAACTCACAACACGGCTTCAAGTTATGTGCAGTTTAGCGCTTTTCCTCATGACATCAAGGTAAGTAGACATCTCTGGATTATCCCTTGGACGTTTCCATTTGTATAAGTTATACTTTGATAACGAAACATGTGATACGAGAACGAAAACATTAAAAAAATCTCACTATACCTGATCGACTTCTCGTTCTATTGAATGCCCATATTTAATTCAAACCCCACAAGGTTAAAGAATTAATCGCTTACTATTATCGTATTTTGTTGAGTACAAGTTGAAATACCTAAGTCTTGTAGGCCATGTCAAGTCAAGTAATAAAACAAACAAACAAAGGGGTGTATTTTCTTTGTTATATCTGATCAATGGTGGATTATTTGTGAAGAGAAATCTAAGTTGTTCACAAACGACATTTGTCTCGTTGTCAGATGGCGTCAAGAAGGAAAAAATACACTCAGGAAGACATGGATAGCGCTCTAAAAGCATTGCAAGAGATGGATGGAAACACAGTAAATAAAACAGCAAAGGAATATGGTATTCCTCAATCTACTCTGTATGACAGAGTAACGGGCAAATCGAAAGAAAGGATGGGCAGACCCTCCATCCTCTCACCAGAGGAGGAGGGGGCCCTTGTGTTCTATGCCAAGTATCTCGCTGAAAAGGGGTTTCCCCTGACAGTCAGGGAGATTAAAGCCCTTGCATACGAGATCGAGAAGAAAAGTGCCAAGGGACGGGGAGAAGAACCTCGCTTCAAGGACTCCGGGCCGGGGAAGAGATGGTGGAAGGGATTTAAAGGCCGTCATCCCGACCTCAATTTCAGGTCACCAGATCAACTCAATAAGGAACGAGCAGCCTTTTCCACAGCCGGCGCAGTTTTTAAACATTTCGAACAGCTAGAAGAAATCTTGACGGATGCAAAAGCAAAGGACAAAAGACCCCACACTTCTTCCACCACGGCGACTCCGACTGCCGCTTCTTCCGCAATGACTCCAACTACCGCTTCTTCCTCTAAACAAGACACAATACCTGCCAGTGCTTCTACTACTGCTTGCCCCACATGTAATACACCCTGTACAGCTTGCAACCCGCTGCAAAGTCCTTTGATCCAAACCCTCATCCCACCGGAACTGCATGACATCCTCATCCCAATATCACCAGCAAAAAAGTCATCACGCTGCAATCTCAAAAGACAACTGACAGGCAGAGTTTTGACGCACACAGAAGAAATGGAAGAAATGCGGTTGGAAGAGAAAGAAAAGGAAGAAAGGAAAGAATGTAGGAAAGAAGAGATGAAGAAGAAACGCGAGAAGAAGGAGAAGAAAGAGTTGGAAAAGAGGCTACAGAAAGAAAAGATACAAGCTGAGAGTGAAAAGAAGTTGGCAGAAAAGGAAGAGAGAAAACGAAAGAGACAGGAGGATGCAGAGGCAAGGAAGAAACAACATATCAGGCACGTTTTTTTCCATACTTATTGTCTTTTTTAAATACAATATCTTATCTTTCAAAATTTTTTTCCCAGGCTGATATTAAATGTTTATCATGTTTGAACTATCTGACTCAATTGATGGAGTTATCCTGGTTCATTTTCTATATACATCGAATTCAGATATTTAGTATACAAAGCATGTAATATGAGTATAGCAAATACAGACACAATAGAATACGTGGTCTTGTCAGCAAAACTACATATATTCTACAGTTTCCTTTTTACTATCTTTAAGTTATGAATGATGTCTATGTTTTAGTTGTGAATGACATTTTATCGTCAAATCAGATTTATGTTTTGTTGTCATACTCCACCACAGGGAGGTTCCAGCCGTCCCCATCCCATGAAGCCGCCTGCGTGGTATGCAGAGTACGAAATGGGAGAAGATGAAGAAGCAGAATACAGAAGAGGGATGATTCAGTTGAATTGTAATCCACATGGGTTGTCTGCCTATAGCTAATTCTGTCCTTACAAGATTGCTAGCGTTCTTCTTACGCCCAGGATTGGTTTACAGATTTGAAAACTAGCTTAAGCCATAGTTAGGACAAAAGGCACGCGCATTGTCATAGAACAGTTACCAGACTTTGGACCTCCCGATTGGTTACATCACCAATATCCATCCAGCTGTTTAATCTGCTTGCTGGATTGGCTGCTTAATGCTCAGTCCAACCACAAATTGCTGGATGAATCACCGGCTACAAATCGCCCACCAAACTGCCCGCCAGCTTGACAGGTTGATTCTCATTAAGTCCTCTTAAGGGGGCTGTACAATATTTAGAGGGGGGAAGGCTTCTTTCTTTCTTTCTTCGCACATAACAGAGGGCCCCAATGGGAGGGTCCCGACAACGCTCTATGCTAAATTCTGGTGGCCGGCTACGTAGTACGATGAATTCAGGAAGCCTCTCTACACTCTACGCTAAATTCTAAAGTTTCCCCTCACATTATGCAGAACTCATCACCGAGCGAATGAGCATTTGTGTCAAAGATGGTATTTATGATACATAGAGGTGACAAAAGTTGAGTTAAAAGTATTAATGGTAACCGGCGGCAGAGTCAGCGGCAGCAAATTTCTAACGCGGGGGTGCAATATTGCTAACCGAATTTTTATCATCTTGGGCGCCGAAGGCACGACAATCCTAGGGGTTCCCGGGGCATGCTCCCCTGGAAAATTTTGAAATCTTGACCCTCTAAAATATTATTTCCTGCATTTGAGGGGCAACTTTTTGCACGTAGACTAGGCAATACTTAATGCCGCCAAAACAGTTACTCAATTAAAAATAAGCAACTGGATATGATTTTGCTGGAGTAACTGTTTTGGCATGTCTTATTACCTGCATGTCTAACCTTCATGGACGAATCTATAATGCAATTTCTATTAAAAATACCGTTTAAGTTTTTGAGGGCGACGCCCCCACCATATTTTCACCATGTCCCCGTGAGTGCAGATGGTGCGGGGCGTAGCAAAGGAGGTCCACGGAAATTTTGAAATCTCGACCCTCTGGAACGTAATTTCCTGCATTATGAAGGGACTTAGGGTAATGGTTAGGGCAGGTTTGATTCCGCTATACACACAATTCATCCATGACGTTTTTCGCTAAATTCCGGGGAGCTACCACACATTACGTAGAATTAAAAGAGTCAATTACGCTCTACGCAAAATGCACTGATTACGCTCTACGTTGAATTAAGCGATCCGTCTACGCTCTACGTAAAATCAAAATGGCCGATTACGCTCTACGCAAAAGGGCATTAGGGCCCCCATAACAACATGGCTTAAAAACAAAATGTATAGAAATGAAGTACATGTGGGGGGTGGGCAGAAGCCCATGTGGCTTTTCTTGGGCCTCCCCCAGAACTAAGTCGCAGAAATAATAATCATACATAATTCTGCTGGTGCACTGGAAGTCAGATCAAATCTTTTTTTCAAAACACATGTATTTCATCATCATCATCTAGGGTTGCCCAGACCATTCAAATTCACCCTCTCAACAGGATATACAGTCAAACATGACCTTACATGTTTACACTTACATTTCAGTGATACTGGTATTCTCATTCCTGCAAGGTACCAAACCCAAAGTGCTCACCTCTGCACCGTGTGTCTGTGACATGAACAAGGAAGTTCCAGTCCTGTAAAGTGTTACACTTCTTGTCGGCATCTGTTGCAATGGGTATTGATTAAAGATACACAAAGGTTCCCCAAAACGGAATAATAAAAGTAACGGGGTATCATTTTATACAAAAAAAGCTGTTGGTTGGGCTATGCAGGCTGTTACAACATAGCAAAAATATCTACCAGACAGTGAGTAGATAATTACTCACAGAATACTTGAGTCAATGCAAACTCACCTGGGTCACTTTGTGCCCACGAAGATTTATCACTAATAGTAATACTGATCTGTATAATAGACATGCAAGATTGAGCGTGACATGTCATTTGTTGCCATCAAACTCCCGGACCTTATTTATGAGTTGTTTGGTTCTACTTGCCAACATATTGCAGTAGTGTTTATGTTAAGGCTTCCTAATGTTTATTTGAACACAAATAGAGGTGCATAAATCCTGTCTGTCTGTGTCAGGCTGAAGTTTAACTTCGAGTCCAGGATTTCCTGCAAAGGTCATTTTGCAAAGGATGCAGATTTCTACTGCATAGCCTGGCAGTACTTGCCCTTCAGTGTAACACACCATCTTTGGAGGCAAAAAACGGTTTATGGTTATATCACACTGCACGACCCAACATACTAAACCTTTGCTCACCTATGCAAATTAATTCCTATGCAAATCATTATGAACATCTTTGCCCAAGCTACCTGCATACCTAAAATGCAGGCAATCCGTCGTTCCTTTCTGCAGTTATCCTCTTTGGAGTGTCTTGACAAAAACACCCCTGCAGTTCCACAATTAAATGTTAGGGGACTGAAACTTGTCCCACTTTGTCATGATGTTAAAAGCTATCTACCACTCAAATGTCACGACCATATCACATCTGAGACGAGAGATACATTGAAAAAACTGCTATGATAGAATATTCTCATTAATTATGCAAATGTACTCCTATTTTGCATAATTAGTATTTTATCTTGTACAACATTGTCTAAGGTACCTACATACCAAAAATCATGAAAATCCGTTGTTCCCTTCTTGAGTTATCGTCTTCATAAGTTTTTGACAAAAATGCCCCTGCTATCCCAAAACTAGACGCTAGGGGGCCCAAACTTATGTCATTTCTTTCTGAGCACAAGAGCTATCTAACACTCAAAAATCGTGACCATAGCATGTTCAGAACACCAAGATAGCAAAACCGGAAGTTGCGCTGCAGTACCAAGGGGAGCTGCTAGGGGGCCCAAAATCTAATCATTTCCAGCTTTCATCACACCCTACCAACACACCAAGTATCAAACCAATCCACCCAGCCGTTCTTGAGTTATCTTGTTTACACACAAACACACAGACACACAGACAAACGCGGGGTAAAATATAACCTCCATGACATTTCATGGAGGTAATGAACTATCCTGATCAAGTTGATGTCTCTGATACATGTATCAGGGTTGTTGTGGCCAATGACAGTTCCTTGTTCTTTTCTGAGCTGGCATTAGATATTTGGTTCTTCTACCTGTCAATGTTAGACATTTGTAGCATCAGTTAGACAATGAGAATCTACTTAATAATATGTTAACAGGTTTTTAAACAAAATCTTTTCTTTCATGCTTAGCTTGCAATTAGGCCATGTTGATTCAATGATATGGACTGTTTGATTATCTTATGGGGATGCAAAACTGCCTTCAAACCTTACAGGACAGGTGCAGGAATGATTATAAACAAATGACTAAACACAAGGTATATTAAACAATAGATTCTTAATTTTTGTTCTTTCACATCTTCTTTGACTTTGGAATACACTCCAGATGGCATTCTACTACATTTTCGTATTTTTTTTTCAATATTCTATATGTAATTGTATGGCATACAATGTTCCATAAAGGCATGATCAGTGGAAAGGTCTATGCTAAAACTTCCAAATGAATATGAAGTGTTTTGTATAGAAGAAGAAATTGCTCTTCTATAGTTACAGCTACACAAAATCAGGTTAAAGTAGAGAATTGTGGCTCTACATGCGGTGTTTGGATACATTTCCATGGCACAAAATCTAATTTGGCACAGTGTCCTTTTTCATTTCAATCAATGATGTAAAACAGACCTTGAATGCCTGGTTTGGTCAAGGGTTTTGAGAAATTTGCATATTTCTTACAAGATCAGTTTCATGGTCAAACCATCTGCAAGATAATTTCTAAGACTGGTATTGCATAATAATTATCAAGTTTCAATAGTAATTTCCATATTCATGTGCAAATTACTGATTCAATGTCAAGGATTGTCAAGGATGTTGGAAGGAATTTTTATCCACTTCTGCAAAAAATTTCTTTGAATGCATATAATAAGTGTGCGCTGTTGGTAACAGCCATTGTTAGGATAATTAGTAGTAGTTCGAACATAGCCACATTAATAATATCATAAATAATGTATAAAATGGGTTATCAATAGTAGGGCACTTTGTGGCTGTCATTCAAAACCAACCTACTTTGTTCCCTTTACAAAACAACATAATGTTCCGCCACTACAACAGTAATCAGGTTTCTTGAACGTCAACTAGTCTCTTAACCCAAGGGATCAAGGTCACATCCCAGACCTTCTGTGTCAGGTCTGGTGGGGAGCAAGGTGTAAAGCAAAATGAGACTGCCTTTGTCTGTACTTGACATGTGAACCTGAGAGCTTTGTCATACTTTACCTCACCTGGTTACCCTGTCAAGTTGCACAATACAGGTGCTCCGTGTGGATACTGAAAATGTTGGCAATTAGTCCATAGCTTAAAAGGAAACCATATAATACTAACAGCAAAATATGAATAAGTTGACTTTTCCCCACACAAATTTGCACTGTAGCTCTTTTGAAAATATATCTGTCGATCTTTCCTCCCAAAAAGTCATCAATGTGATCTAATAGGTGATTGACACTTAACCTTTCCGGATGTTAAACTCATTAACGAGAGAAGTAGAGCATGTGGAAAAACATACAGTCAAACAGTCAGTAAAACATACATTAAGTCTGTTTGATTTGCCATTCTACTAAGCAAGCTTTGTATACACAGGTATATTAAAAACGACCTAAGGTTGACAGGTTTGATAAAACTGCACTTCAAAATAAGATAACAACTTGTAGTAGACCTCACTGACGCTACATATTATAGCAGTTGGGAAAAACTGACATTGAAGCAATAAAAATTGTTTTCAGACAACAGTACTAATTTGTTTTCTAGTATTGCCAATTTGTGTGAGTATAACTCAGTACCACCCTGTGTTTATTCCAGGATATAGGGACGTGGAAAAAGAAAAGAAAACTCTAGTGTCTAATATTTTTTCAACCTTCCTGACTACTAGTACATACAACTTTTTTAGGTCAAACTTTTTCCTACATTCATCATTTTGTGGGTTCTATAGCGGATGAGACATCCATATAATCTAATCAATTAATTGGCCTCTCGATGATCTCCAGAGATGACTCCCAGCTGTTTGATGTCTGACTCTGAGAGGCATTTATACCAAAAAAGGCTGACTGCTATCTCTGTGGAGCAAGGATCACTTCCTGTTTATCAATACTTCTTCTTGTTCCTTATGTCTGAACTTCTGGCCACACTTTCAATTAAGGTGTTCATTATCATCTATTATGGCTTTAAAAAACACCTTGTGCTTGTCCTTGTGAGTTACTTAAGCTGACAGCAGCATGATTTTTTGACAAATACATTCATTTAGTAATCCACACATAGTGCCAGTTAATTTATATGTTGGAGATATATATATAAAGAAATAGAATAATTCCTTCATTTATTAACAGCATTGATTGTGTTGAATATATTAACTGTTAATTCCCCACATAACGGGGGGTGCTGTAACTTCGGATGTGCTGTAACTTCGGATGAATTTTTGATTGTCTCTTTATGCAGAAATGAGGCATGTTTGTCTTCATCAACAGTGCTGAATAAAATCGCGAAGAACCCAAGTTAATGCACAGAGCTTTCGTCTGGATGAAACACGGTTTTGAGTACAATAATCGATTTTTGCGTAACCAAAGAATTTGAACATTTAAAATGGCTACGTTCGAAACAAGGTCACTGTGTAGTGGCGCCTCTTACATTTAACTTACTCAACAATCATCATGCAAATTTAGTTGTTTTAGACATGAGACATAAAGCTATACAAAACACCAATAACTTGGGTATTGGGGAGTTTATCTGGCAATCAAACTGACCTGAAATTACAAAGTAATCGTGGCGTCGAACGCCCTCCCCAAGTTACGTCACGGTCATCTGTTGACCGCTGTTCGAAAAAGTACCTACAACAGTGCAGGCACCTCTGGTCGCGCTGTACAGAAGTCAAGTAGGGCTCGCAAATCGGTAAAATTGCATTTAATCTAGCTTGTACCCGTCGTATAAACTTGAGTTTGAAAAATCTCAGTGACCGTCTGACGAAACACGACGCGACTGGATCATTAATGTAGCAAACTCATGTCTACATGAAACCTTACACTCCCATAAAGTTCGCGACAGGCTTTGAAGTCAGCGCGCGGCCCGCCCGATCTGACAATATGCAAATCGCTGAGTGCATCATAACAAGAACATAATTGAAAGTGAATTTCTCATTGCTTGCCTAAAAATAAACCAAGAAAAATACAGCTTGCGGTCCCAAAAAAATCGAGGATTTGGTTAAAAGATATCAATGACTTTGCACTGCACTGATGGAGAATTTGCGGCATACTTTGAGATCACGTGCCGGGTGCCATGCAGAGGTCAGCATATCTGTTTCCGGTGTTACCATGCCTGCCGACACATTCGGCATTCTTGTAACAAATTTGTGGCATTTTGTGCGCTCATACTCAAGAGCCATGGGTGTGAAAAGTGTATTTAGTCTCATCGCCATACGAAGAAACAGATCGTCAGCGTTGAAGTGACTTGGAATGCAACAAGCGGCGTAAACAATCGCTAAGTTACAGCGGGCCTCGCATTGGAGGAAACTTACGCACGGTCCAAAAATACGAACCAGGGGGAAGATGAAGTTAGTTGACACAAAATTCTTCTTTTTGTTTTCTTAAAATCGTTCCAATGAGTCAAAGAGAGACAGAGGTATTTGTAATCCGAAGTTAGGGTACCCTATTTAGAATGGAACAATGTGGAACGCAATATCTATAACAACAACTTTCTGTTTTACCGGCCGAGATGCATGGTGTAAATCATGCACAGACGATGTAAAATAAACTCCTGAACGGAAAATTCCCAAACACCACCACGCCCATTTATCATTAGTCAAAACGCAACAGTTTTCAGACAACTGACACTGCTACAATACGATGTCGAACTCGTTAATTTACGTCCGAAGTTACAGCACATTCCGTTATATTCCATAAAAATATGCAAGATAGATGGTTACACAATCTTATGTGCAGATCAATCTGAAAGCTAGTTATTATGTCCTTATGTAGGGTTATCTATCAAGAAGACCCGTTGCTGAGCAGTTGATGTTGGCAGTCAAAAATTCCAGTCAATTGAAATGAAAGGGCTACGTGTACAGCATGCACAACCTCATATTGGGCTTAACCTCTGCTTACTTCAGCATGACCTTATGTTTAGGATCATGCATCTTAATTGTTATGAGCTTACATTGCTTGGCTCAAAAAATGTTAGAATTAATTGAATATGTAGAGAGAGAGAAATACTCTGCCAATTAGGATTTGAAACTTTGCCACTCCAAGACCAATTTCATCATTAAGTTACCACTCCTTTAGAGTCATAGAGCTCAATGACTAGGCATCCCATGTGGCTGTTCCACATTACCAAGTTTACTTGCTTCTAAGTGCGTCCTAAAATCAATCAAACTCATATGTCATATGAGCTTACAACAAGATCTTGACTCGATAGAAAAGTGGGCCTCCGACTGGTGCATAACATTCAATGCAGGTAAAACTGAGGAGATGATCATAAGTAGGAAACGGGACCAGACTCATCCTCCGCTGTTTTTCATGAATGAAGAACTAAAGCCTACTCAGAGCATAACTTTGCTTGGTGTCACTATCACCAATACTCTAACCTGGACCCCATTCATCAAAAGCCTTGCCACAAAAACCGCAAGAAGGCTGTTTATCCTAGGACGCACCAGGGACCTTCTCCCTCTCCAAGCCCGGATAACAGTATACAAGGCATATATCCGCCCTCTAATGGAATATGCGTCCCCCATATGGAGTGGCGCTGGCACAACAGCTTTAAAGATGCTAGATAGACTTCAGAGCAAAGTCTCTGCACCTTCTACCGGCACATCTTCCTACAACCTTCCCAGGAACTTTCAGGAATCATGCCGACACGCGCAACCGGGACACGAGTAACCAGATCATCCACAAGAGCTCACCCTTACCTTGTTAAAGTACCGAGATCAAATACCCAACTTCACCTATCATCTTATGTACCACGAACTAGTAGACTCTGGAATTCACTTCCAGCATCAGTGTTTCCAGCAAGACCCGACATGAACATTTTCAAGACAGCTGTTAACAAATTTCTTTTGAACTATAATTCTCAGAGCTAGCTTCATTGCATATGTATATAATTGTATATTTGAGTTGATGTAGACGCTTTTGGGATGTACATATGAGCTAATGTAAACGTTTTTGGATCACAATAATGTGCTTAATGTTCGAGGCTACTGTAATGTAAATGTGACGTATGACTGCTTTACTTTGTATCGTATGGGCCGTATATCATCAGCATGATGTAAATATTCAGGTCCTTTTGTACTGATTAAAAAAAAAAAAAAAAATCATGTAGAGAGAGAGTTGAAGAGTTATACCCTGCACATTGGCATCCAACCTCAGTTTCCGAGACCAACAGCACCCTACATCAAGCACTGGGCACTCTTAGCTGGGACTTTGAAACTGTCCTTTACACCCTTCACAGCTTTGATCATGTCAGACTTTTGCTATACATCATATGACATGCACAATTGGTACTAGGAGGCCTGAAAGGCACTTAACACCACTGCCTAGTGACAAGCAGCATGTCAGTTCAAACAGCTGCAACATCTGAGTTTGTGT
>NC_049985.1:12889716-12926149 GCF_000003815.2 Branchiostoma floridae | reverse complement strand
TTCATTCCTGAGATGAAGGCATGAATCCTGGGGACACCCCTGACAGCGAGACATTTCTGAGGTGATAGATATCACCTATCCAGCAAGCTATTTCATTGCCATCCATTATCAGCCTCAAATTTTCTAATAGCTGATTGGGTCCACTCAACCTACATGTGACTTTGGCTTGTGACATTTGTGTGATATATCATAATGTTCAAGCAATGATTGCAGTTCTATGAGGCACGTAACCATTAAAAAGTTTGTCAATTAAACATAAAACACATCATAAATAATCAATGTTTACTAGTTTTCACTGTCACATATTAAGTTAGTAAAAAAAAAGATAGCCGAGGTATCAAAAAGAAAACCTGTGTGGGGTCATCTTGACTGGAAAAGGCAATGTATTTGGGGTGGGCATGGAGTGGAAATCTATTGACATTGTGTTTATTACCAATTAAAAGACTACTTCAGTGTCATAATCGATTCCGGGATCTCCCAAACAAAAACAGCAACTACCATTTCTTCCCTAAGGAGAAATTCATTAGTGGCCACATAAACAGATCCCTGAGGACAGGTCACTTCTGGCAAGAGGTCTAGAGGGAAATTAGGGCATGAAAAACATACACGAAGTGTGCCTGGAATATTTGTCAATACCACAAGACACGACGTTACCAAGTAACGAAGCTGCTGAGGGGTTGGAGTGACGCCATGTGCGGTCATTACACATGTGTGCAAACCTGGGACCGATCTAGGTCCACGATCACGACCCATTTGGGACACTAATATGTTGATTGTGTGTTACGGTAATTACGTGTGAAACAATCGCCGTGAAAAGGAAACCATAACAAAGCCAGGGGGTTGTGGGGTGGGGGGCGTTGTCGTTACAAAAACAGTGTGTAAGGTTACGAAGTTAGCTGACCTGTAAAGAGTGGAGCTCGCCCGTCTCCGCCGCGGCGTGACCCCACCACCAGCCCGCCAGCCCGCGCAGGGCGCCCAGCAGCCTCTGCACGGCGATCGTGGCCATGGTCTCCCCTGGCAGACGTTCAACGAGCCGGCTGAAAGCTGTTTTTGATGGCAAAGTTTCGTCCCTGTGTGACCTGCATCACCCGCAGTCGGTCGAGCGATCATCTAGTCATGTTTTGGTAATAATCCCAGCTGATTGGCCAGCGTAATCCTCCAGATTATGCAAATTTTTGGAAAACGCGCGAAGCTTGAATTGAGTTCTGACGGTTTTATATATGATTTTAAGGGCACTTCAGAAAATCTTTTACAATGAGGATTGCGTAATTGTTAGGAATGTACCTTCAACGGCCTGCTGCATGCCTTTCTCAAAACAACCAACAATGAAAGATGGCAGAGTGCCAAACTGTTAAAGCCTTTGACAATGAACTTGGATAGTATCCAACAAATCTGAAGAGCAACCTAAATTGGAACCAGATGTTCCTACCTGCGCCAGAAGAACTCTAACTACTCTAAAAGCTCCTTTTATTGAATGGTGGTATTCATGTGGTAGAACTATTATTGTAGACTGCAGTTAGGCCACACTGACATCCTCTGGAGACCCCAAAACTAATGTGCGAGGGCAAAAAAAAAAAGAAGAAAAGGTCCAGATTTTAAAAAAAACGCTGCTAAACCACATGACTTAACATGTGACACCCAGTCCATTATTTCCCAGGCTTGGTTTGCCTTATGTTCACTTTTAGTAAGACAATCATCTCCATTTCAATAATATTTTTTTTTATTGCCATTCTTGTTTGAAGACAAGAACAAGGGTGCTGTGGCCCCTTGCCCTGCCCGAGTGCCCCAGCCCCCACCCACCCTTGAGAGCAGATCCTCTGGAAAGCATAAAATTCTGACTAACAAGGGATGCTATTGGGGCACGTGTAGCCAGTTTTTTTTTTAGAACAGGCAAACATCAATGCGCATGCAGATGTCATCCATAAAATTGAGTCAGTGTGGCCTTAGATCTATACAGGGAACCATGGCATTATATTATGATCTATTATAGCAGTTCAAAAGTTTGGGAAGTTACTATGGTCAATGTAATTATGTCTCTTTGGAAACTTCCTACTGTGTCATCATCATCAACATTTTCCTGAGTTGTAACGTTATAATGTTACTGATATTCCATTTGGATTGAGCAAGGATCCTTGGGCTGAGGGTGGGGACAAAGTACAGGTATGTTTTGCTATATCCAGTGAAAAGCCTAAAACTAAATAGGTCAGGTTTTCCAGGCACATGTTACATGTACATTAAGATGGGGTGTAATTTGGTTAAAGGGACATAATGTAAACTAGAGTTCGGCGACCTCATACCTCCATGAAAATTTAGAGCTTTCGTAAATTTCATGCAATTGACTAACACATTAATATAATTTATGCCTGGTGTTGTTCATCATTGACTAACATACACATGTCACAATTATAAAATTCCCATTATTAATCATAAAGTGGTTTTGCAATTTTTGCATAAATTATGCAAATAAGTTCCTCATTACCATATTTGGTATCTGCTTATATTCCACCTATTATAATTAACATGTGTTACATGTATTGAGGTCCAGTTATTGAAAACAATGGAACTATACAATTTCCTCACTAATTATGCAAATTAAGTCCTCATTTGCATAACATGCATATCATTATGAACATCTTTGCCCAAGCTACCTGCATGCCTAAAATGATGCCAATCCGTCGTTCTTTTCTGCAGTTATCCTCTTTGAAGTGTCTTGACAAAAATGCCCCTGCAGTTCCACAATTAAATGTTAGGGGGCTGAAAGTTGCCCCAATATGTCAAGGCACTAAAAGCTATCTACCACCTAAATGTCAAGACCATAGCATGTCTGAAACAAGAAATACATTGAAAAAACTGCTATTATAGAATATTCTCATTAATTATGCAAATGCACTCATATTTTGCATAATTAGTATCTTATCGTGTACAACATTGTCTAAGGTACCTACATACCAAAAATCATGAAAATCCGTTGTTCCCTTCTTGAGTTATCCTCTTCAGAAGTTTTTGACAAAAATGCCCCTGCTATCCCCAAACTAGACGCTAGGGGGCCCAAACTCATGTCATTTCTTCCTGAGCACAAGAGCTATCTAACACTCAAAAATCGTGACCATAGCATGTTCAGAACACCGAGATAGCAAAACCGGAAGTTGCGCTGCAGTACCAAGGGGAGCCGCTAGAGGGCCCAAAATCTAATCATTTCCAGCTTTCATCACACACTACCAACACACCAAGTATGAAAGCAATCCACCCAGCCGTTCTTGAGTTATCTTGTTTACACACACACACACAAACACACAGACAGACAGACAGACACACAAACGCGGGGTAAAATATAACCTCCATGACATTTCATGGAGGTAAAAAGAAAGTCACTGTTTTCGGCCATTTTTCTACATTATGAGTTGAGTCTACCTTATTACACTGCACAGCAATATTTACAGCGTATTGATACGACTTTGTTGTGCCGCGAGAACGTCTCGAAATGTGCGCACTTCCCTCCGCCGCTTGAGTTGTCCGCCATTTTATCCAACTCTCCGACGAACCAAAGTGTGCTTTAGAACGCGTTCGGTGGTTCGCTCGAATCGTTACTGAAGTTTGTTGAAAGTCCCCGCGAAGCTCCGAGGATCTGCGACCGCAACGGTCGATTCAGAAATCTACGGCCGGCTTACTTCCGGTAGGCTACCCGGAAGTAAGTGAATTTGGTCGTGGCTTACTTTGGCGTTGTTAATTAGTGCTAGAAATGTGATAAAATGACGCAGATAAGTTGGAAATAAGTTACAAATGTCAATATGACTGGAGATTTTAAAGTTCAGAACATTTGAAATTTCGGCGCCAAATTTCTACAACCACAAACAACACAGGACTCATAGAAAGCAGCAGATGTAAAAGTGCAAACAACTTTTTATTCAACAGCTACTGTGATGATGTAATAAAAATATCCCTTTACATACTAAGATTATTGCATCTCATAGTTCACATTGTCATATATTTACATTCATTTGTTTTGTGCTGGACAATATCAAATACTAAAAATACTTCAATTCCAGATATAAAGTCTATTATTGCCATCAAACGCTGGATACATAACATAAATTTGACAGGTGATCAGAGTGACATTGCAAAATTTTCATATTCTAACCACAAATTGCCCATAACAACAGAAACTTCTAATAGTTATTATTTTAGTGTGGACCCACAGGCATTCATACCATTATGTATCTTCTCTCCAGTATTTGAAGACAAAGTGTTCTACAAGTCACACACACACACAACAGATAAAAAATCACATAATATATACATGGGTGACATACAGAAGTACGCTAGTATGCAAGTGCAAAAAATGTTATAATATACAAGAATTTAATGTGATGAATATAAAATACATCAATTCTATGTTGTTTCCCTTTTCAGGAGTAATTTTGCTTGTACACCTATCATAGACAAAAAAGGGAGTGTAATTATTGCTGTCAGATGTGTTTTCTAATTGCATAGATCCCATTCTTTATCATTGTGTTTTGTTTAAAATCTAAGCATTAGACCTTTTAAAAATTTAAAAATTCATCTATCTTTGACCAGTTGAGGAAACATTAGTCAGTCCATGTTAAGGTCTACATAGCATTCCCTCTCCAGAGCCGACCAAACACCCTGGTAGCAAAACTCCCTATTTTAAGTATAATAGCCAGCATAGTCAGTCTGGCCGAGAGTAGAATACATATACTAGCATTATACCAAAATTGACAGGTGTCACATTCTAAATACATGTATATGTAGTACAAGAGACTGCCTACTAGTGCCATAGTATCTGAACAGGAGTTAACACGTTATACAAATGTATAAAAAAGTGTACGTCTCAAAATACCAATTGTACAAATACACTTCATTTCATCTCCCAGCTAAGCTCTTAACAAAAATGACAACAATTCTCATGCAGAATTTCATCCTCTCCCCTTCATGGTCCATGACTGGTCCATCAGGATGCTGCGGACCTGGTGGAGGATGCTGTAGGGGGACGGCTCCTCCTGCCTGCCCCCGCCCCCTTCAGTATGGTCATCTCATCCTTCATCTCCGCAAGCTCTGTAAGGAAAGGGTATCATAAGTGACCGTGTAATGGATACCAAAAAGGATGTAAATTGTTTCTGTGCATTTTCAACCACCTGTTTTGTTTTGCTTTTAGTCTTTCCAAATGGAGATACTGTGATTGTGTAATTAAACCCTGGAAAACAACTTTGACTATCAAAATGTCAATTATTGAAACAAAAGTATTAATAGTGAATACTCAATAAACTAATATAAACAAATATGTTAATTCAATAACTTAATGTAATAATTTTACTACAGCTAACACCACAAACGGTGCATAATGACTTTGTAATGACCCGATATTGTCTGTCCTTCAGTACAGCAGCCTCTGCATGAAAGCATGACAAAACAATGGTATCATAAGATGCTTGTTATCTTTTCATCAATGAAAGTTTCAAAAACCTCATGTAAATAAAACTAGCTTTACCCATTGTTCTTTAAGTACATGAACTAAATTTGCTCCAAAAGGTAGTAAACTATAAGATATCATTACACCTATTCTCCTCACAGAAGACGTATTCTCATACCACAGTTTATCTATCTGTTCAAAGACAAAGCAAAACAAAGGTGTAAGACCTTGTTTGAGAGCCTGGTTCTCCTGCTCCAGTTCTGAGTTCCTGTCGGACAGGAAGACAGCGTCCTGTATGGCATCCTCCAGCAGTTTCCTGTACCGCCCCTCCAGCGCAGCCTTCTGCTCCTCAAACACCTCGCGAAAGTTACGGAATGTCTATCAAAAGAAATACAATTATTACAATATTATATTCATTTTCAATTGAAACACTATATTGTTGACAATTGTTGCACATTTGTTTCTCCTTATGGATTAAAACTCTGGCTAAAATGACAATACGAGAGCCTTGCCATGATAGGAAACTTAGTAGTTATGTGGGATACTTGAGACATAAGTGAGCAGTGAGAGGATCAACTGTACTTAGCAATCAGTAACCAGTAACAATGAGTTGGGGAGCAGCATCATTGTTACAGTAATGATTTCCCACCTGAAAATGTTGCAATTGCTGTATCTCCATCTCCTCCTTGTGAGCCTTCTGAGTATTCTCCATTGTCTTTTCCAGCATGTTCTTCTCCTGCTCTAATGACTGCAGCTGTAAAGATGCATCAAAAGTACACTCTGATAATCTGGTCAAACTTCATGCATGTACCTGTACCTATTCTCTATGTGATTGTGAAGGAGTGGTTTAAACAACATATTGCATTGAAACCCTTCATACCTGTAAAGTGATGACAGACTTCTCTGCCTTCATCTCAGCCAGCTGCATCTCCAACTGCACGGCATCCTTGGTTGTATACTGCACTCCTTGGGCCTCCTTCAGCTGTAAGACACAATATCTCTTACTGCGAATTCACTAAACAGTGACAAGACATCTATGTACATCTGAGTGTGGACTTCTAAGGATTAACAAAGGGTTCAAATATACTGGTAGCACATTCAAAGTACATGTAAACAAATAAACATGTAACATAAACTAGCTGAAAACTCTGCATTCTTGATTACCTTATAAACACACCTGTATCAACAGTGTATTTTATTGCATGTCTACATGAAACATGTTCAACACCAGGCCCTTCATACCTGAATCTCTGCCTTCTCCTGTTCCAGTTCCATCTTCATTCGGTCCAGCTCCTCCTTAATCATGGCTCGGTTCTCAGCCTCAAACTTCTGACGTTCCTCGGCCTGCAAGAAGACAAAAAAGAAAAAAAAATTTCACAAGATCTACTTCAGTAATCTATGATCTGCTCATTACATCTTGTTCAAAAACATTTCACAAAAGTGTTTTAAAACACTTTATATATAACTTTTGGCTTACCTCAATCCTGTACCTCAGCTCAGAGTTCCCCTTCAGAGCAGAGCTGGTGGCTCGAGCCTCCTGAAAATATTCAACAATGACTTGGACAACAAGAATGCAACAGATATACATGACAACACCAAGCATTTTGTAGCATGATAATGTTTCCATCAGACTGCGACTAGTGTATTATGCTCTGACATTGTTGTCATTCTCAAGTCAGTGTCTCCATTTCTTAAACTTCAGTACATTTGGAGCCAGGCTAGTTTGCTGGAAATGTCTTCTTACCTCCTTCTCTGCCCGTTGTTTCTCCTGTAGGTCCTTCAGTCGTTTCTTGATGTCTTTGATGGCCTCCGTCTCCCTCTTCAGGTGTTCCTTCAGGTCATGGATGGCTCCGACACGAGCCTTAGTCTCATCCTCCTTAGCTTTACCTGAAATTAATGAAATGAAACATCAATATCAATGTGAGGGTTGCCTCACCAACCTCAGACCAATAGCCCAACATTTAATAATATATAGACTATAGTTGACCTTTCCTGTAAATATTTCATTATAAAATCCAGGTAGAAGGCAACTTTTTCTGTAAAGTGACATTTGATTTTCTGTATAAAGAGATTCAAGCAGGATAAAAAATGTTCGTTTCATCATATTTCTGTGTTGCTGAATAGTTCTATCAGTTCCAATGGTTTTATGCTTCAAGATAACTTGCATATGACCAGACTACAGACGAACCCATCTCTGTCATCTTGGTGTAATCGGCTATCTTGGCCTGCAGGTCATCCTTCATCCTGTCCAGCTGCTGACGCTTCTCTTTGTACTCCAGCTGGAGCTACAGGGCAAGACAGACATCCATGGTGATGATTAGACACAAACATCTAGATGTGGTCTTTGTTCAATGGCATAGGCAGAGACAGTAGATGCTCTATACTTCATATGCTACTGTTGGACTGTATTGTACAAAGAGAGACAGGTGGCTAGCTCATCTCCAAGTCTAAGGAAGAAAAGATCAGAGGCTTTTGTCCTCGGTATTCTATGAGTATGGGCTATGGACTATTCTATTTGAAAGGGAAGTTCTCCTTTATTTAAGCTTATTTCTTGAAAGAGTCTTTACAACAATTTATGCCTAGAGATCATCAGCTCTAACTGTTCTACCACTGCTCTGTTTTTTTTCTTTTTGAAAAAAATTTTCAAGTCTTGACAGTGAAGACATCTTACCTTGTCTTTATCCTTCTGGATCTGTAGGATCCGTTCTCTGGTGTCTTTGTTCCCCCTCCTGACTGCATCCATCACCCACTCGAGGATACCCTGAGATGCAGTAAAAGATACACGCACATTCACGACTTGTAAACACTATCATCAAACATGTTTTATGGACTTCCAGATGAAAAGAGTCTTTTGTTATATTGAAGAATTTCCATCATTGAGAGCTTTTCAGCAAATGTATGTTCTCCTCTAGCATGCATCATTACACTGTTCAAATACCAGTCCTTCTACAGCAACAGTTTCTCCCACTGCTGACATTACCTTGTTTGCCAGGTTGTGCTTCCTCTCCTCCTCATTAGAGTCAGACAACCTCTCCCGTTCCTCCCAGCTCTGTTTCTTTGCCAGCTGCAGATCCTTCACAAGCTCCTGTAAGGTTCAAGTTCATGGGTCATCAGTAGAGTTGTCTAAAGGGTCAACAGCCCCTTCAGTTATTTTGGGATTGCGGTGTTATCAAGTAATGTAAGACTATCAAAAATGATATTAATTTTGTAAAATATACATCCAAAGTGTCCAAAGCAGGGCTGTCTCCTGTTCAGGACCTGTCCCTACAGCCAGGCACAGAAATTTGTTAAATGGACAAAAATTTTGCAATTTCCATCAAAAAAATTTCAACTTCATTACTGCTAAAAATGGCAGATTCAAGAGCAAAAATTAACATCATAGGCTGTCAACCAATGAGTGGGGCAGTAACAAATCAAAGCTGGAGACAGCCTTGGTCTGAACATATAAAGTGATAAGACTTGGACAGAACACTGACCTCCATCTTGATGACATCATCGCGATCTGCGGGACTGCTGCTGCTGCTGATCTTGGTGCGGAGACGGGTGATCTCCTTACGCAGCTCACTGATAACTGTACTGGTCTCATCCTGGGAAAATAGCGGGTCTTGAATCTTTCTCATGTCCACAAATGTGTACAACATTTTCAGGGTCTACCTAATTTAAATTAGATATATGTGTACATGTCTTCTGACTTTCATGTCAAATACTCATCTACAAATTTTTGCAAAATTCCACCTAATGCCAATTCATTGAAATGGATTTTTTTTCTTAGATGACAGTCGATGGTTTAGAAGATATTGACTGTGACTCAGGTACATTTTAGGCGGAAAAATAACCTTTGAAGCTTCTTTTCTATACATGTACTAGTATTTTTCTTATACTGATAACACTGACTAGACTGATAACACTGTCTAGACCCTTACTGGATTCTGCTTGACTTGGTTGGTGATCTTCCTGGCAGTCTGCACCAACTGCAAGGTTGACTGTGTCTGACTTGCACAGACATCTGAAGGAGAGGACAGAGAACAATGTTAGGTGACACAACAATCATTTACTTCGACTTTAAGAAAAATAACGTTGTTTACTGCCATATCATCAACAATTAATTGTGAAGGTCGAATACGTTGAAAATGAGCATAATTTTTTTGCTAGGGATGTCTTCTCAGATGGGACGTAAAACCAAAGGCTCTTTATTTCAGAAGAGCCACACCTCAAATCCCTCACTTATTGAAAAGAGTAGGGGCCTTTCCCAGCGTCAGTGGATCAAACCTTACAGTCTAGTCTTACTCAGGTAGCTTGTACTAACTGAGCAAGCCTGTTGCGTAATGCCTAAAAGACAGTTAAACATTAATTAAACAAACAAAAGGTCTGGTAAACCTGTGACCTTGACTCACCTGCAGCTGAGATGGTGGCGACCATGACAGTGTAGCTGTTCCCCCCCAGTGCATCCTGCAGCAGACGGGTGATGTGGGAGTCCCTGTACAGCACATTGCTGTCCTTCTTCTTAGACTCACCAAGAGCTGTCAGCAGGGCATTTACTCTGTCATAGGTAAAACAAGGTACATTTTGAACTGACCTTAGTTTCTGAAAAACACCGATCTCAAAACTCTGTACTATAAATTTCTATAGGCATACATGCATCAAATCACAAAGAGACAGTAAAAGAATGACTGCATATAAAATTTAGAAATCCTGTCCTTATAGGTGATGATCATCTGATGTTTACTTCAACACTTATATCATACTGAACTACAATGGCCTTGTACTTATAGCTACTGTTGAAGTAATGTACCAATGGTCAGTTTCCCCATGGTTTTACTCACCCCTTACAGGCGCTGGTCTCCGCCCCTGCCAGGTCTACCAGGTTGACCTGTGACCTCACTCCCTGTCCATCCAGCGTACTAAGGTCCTTCTGTTCCACACGAACCATCGCAACACGATGAACACTGTGGCAAACAGTTATCGCAAAATGTTAAAAAAAAACACCCTGTGCATTCTGTTCACACCAGCAAACAGTGAATTCTCAGCCTTAAATGCAGTTTGAAATCATTAACTTAAAGGTTACATCTGTACAAACAAAGCATCGACAACAATATAATGCATACTACAAGTAACATGCATCAAAATCACCACAAATCTCCACAGGCTTAGAAGATACTTTCGTACAAAACTTCTAAAACTGATTCCACATTTTACAGAAAACATGCAAACAACATTGAGGAAAATAAACAGTTCACAGTTCACATTAGCCTTACCCAGCCTTCTGGTCTGGTTGGATGATGGCACTGACTCTGTTCCCCTGGTCGTACAGGCGGTTGAGATCCTCATCGTTGTGTGCTACAATCTCAGAGGCACCCTCTACAATACTGAGAAAAAAATCAGATATTATCTGTTAATCTAAATGAAAGCAAGTGCAGCTTTTGGCAAGTTTCTCTACCACAAGTTTAAGCTTACAGTATCTTCTGCAAAATGGATGCATTTCTTTTAAAAACTTACATGCCCAATTGAGGGTGTTGCCTCACTTTCATCTCGTTGCCATGGGGATTTAGAAGGTCGATGAAGCCATTCTCAGAAATCTGCAAAGAGTCAGAAACCATTACAAGGGTCTAAAACTGTGTACAGTTGGACATGGTTGTTTTAATGTAGCTTATGACTGGAGGTGGTTGGCTGTGACAGGTGGTTAGCCAGCTGGGTTTGACTGAACATGTTCTTTGCATAGCAATTCATTTTAGATGGCAAATGACAGATGCTCCAATACATCTCCCCACTGTATAGGAGATCTTCTTTTTGAGGTGGAAGATTTGCACATGCACAAGTACTGTACCTGTACATAGGTGATGGACACAAAGAAGTCCCTGTTGTCTGATGCAGCTTCAATCTGCCTGAAGAGAGTCTGGAACACCTGGGCAGCAGATGGTAAACATAGTCATGTTACTGTCATGTAAAAGTACAAGAAAGTGATCTCAAACCAGTTAATGTCACTCTACATATAAAATCACATCTACTGTATTTCATATAATGCACTAACTTAATCTTATATATCTCTATTGTTTAACAGTAGACTAGAATATGACATTATAGAATAATTACCTGTGGTCCAATCCCTGGATCCTCTTCAGTGCCATGCATGATATAGGACTTCCCAGATCCAGTCTACAAACAAATGTGGGAACCAGATGACATATTATTACCTTGTGGAAAAACTAGAATGACTGCACCTCATTATATTTTTACCGTGTAATAAAAACATAACCAATATAATTACTACCTTCTAATTTTCAAATGTTGCAGTGATTTATCATGGAGTGATATTGTACATAGAAGACAAAGTAAATGGAAGGTTCTAAAAATGTGTTACCTGTCCATAAGCCATGATGGTCAGGTTAAAGCCGTCCACAACCTTTTTGACCAGAGACTCACATTTCTCCTTGTACACCTGGCCCTATGGGAACAACATGGAAGAAGATGGGACCTCATTGGGACGTCAACTAGTACACACTGTGTTACCTTTATATGGTATTGTTTCAGCTTTGTAAACTGCCCAACTTCTTAAATAAAACAACATACGCTGCCTCCATGATACTTTAATATGTATCATAACACTCTGTATTGAGGATGCTATTTGTAGTGTCGATGCTTCCGATTTAATATCATTACAGCTGTGTAAATTACATCAGTAAATAAAAACTAAGTATAATAAAGGCCTAAGTGTCTTGTACATACCCACATGAAGCACCGTAGTATTTGTTCCTAGCCAAGCAGAGAAAGCAAGGGAAGCAATACAATGCAGAGCAAGCAGTGATAATGGCAAGAGAAGGTAAGCTTTGTGATACTTTTTTCAAGCAAATAGTTTGGACCTACAGCATCACTAAAGAATTGGGAAAGCATATGTTGTGCAGCTAGAATATGTGGCAAGCATGCGGTGATGATAATGATGATGATGATGATGACAATGGTGATTATCAGAGCAAGCAGTGACATTGCCTGGAGAAGGCAAGCTTTCTATTGTGATAATAGTTCCCCAAGCAGAAACCTACAGATTTACATTTTGCATATCATACAGCCACAAAGAAACAAAAGTCTTAAGTACGCTTATGCTACTGACAGGTAGTACAATTTATACATGTACATGGGAGTGGCCAGCTTATCTGTGACAATTATAATATTGGTACTTGTAATATCCAGCTTACATTGGCAACATCCCAGAAGTAACTCCCATCTGTAGAGAAGGTCTGCTCCTGTAATAAAGACAGCACATAATCAGTGTGTTTGAATTAAAACAAAATGTGACATACTTGTAACATTCACCTAAAATGACATAAAAAAAGAGAGAGAGAGAGAGAAAATATCCTCACCTTCCCTCCCTGCAGAATAACTTTGTCACCAGAGACTTTCACTGCTCTGGAGGCATTTTTGCCCTTCTCACTCTCTGTAATGAAGCCACATTTCATTTCAACAGTTCATGAGAAAAAGAAGCATTAAATGTTATCAAATACATCAAGGGAAATTGAATGATTCTTGTATTACATTATTTTTTAACTACAAGTAACATTATATCCCTAAATGTGGTATGCTTTAATAGATTTCTGAATTTTTACCCTTTTATCACTTTATGAAGTTAATGTCATAACAAGGGTCAAACATTGTAAAACCAGAAAGGCCATTTAAAAAACTGCTGTTGACCATGGTAAAATCCTAATTGAAATCAACCCTACAGCTTTGGCTATGGCTAAACAGTCCTATAAGAGAATGACAGTCTCTGCCAGACAGGGCACTTCTGTAGGCTGACTCAGGTCTGTTGTGATGTGATGTGATGTTACCTGTGAAGGGACGGCACCTTACAACTGCCTGAACCGAACACTTCTCCCCAGACTGGAACAAAGTACAAACAGATGACGTTACACTGGGACTTGGCATGATCAAATCAGATTCACATATAGTGACAGTAGGTCATGATACATCGAATTTTTGCCCACGTGGGCAGGAACATGCAAATAAAGATCTCTCTCATATGTATACTTTTACTTGGTTTGTGTAATTCTCACAAAGATTAATACCTTTGCAACCTATAGAAGACAGTACAGCACAAAAAGATACATTTCAAAATACCAAGCACCAAAATACCTCCTAATACAATTTTTAACACACTGAATTTCTAACTTTATCTGACAGGAGTGATTTTTGGCAGGGTCATGACTGTGTTACTTCAAGGAAAACCATAATAATGAATTCTAAACGTTACCCTATATGACTTATCGAAGACAAAAATTTGTCCATCAACTGCAACACATCAGTTTGGGTGGATTAGATTCAAGATTTGCACTTACCATGGTGGTATGTCTTTTGTAACTTCAGTCTTTGCACCTCCTGAAATGTTGTGGTAATGGCTTAAATTATGTGGTGACCAAAGTTGACCGGAAGTTTTTGCCTAATCAAATGTTCAAAATTATATTAAAAAATATCTACAACATTCAAGAATGTGCCATTTTTAAAACACAGAATTTTTTTTTTTAATATTTTCCATGCTACTAGAAAAATTTGATTGCAAGACTAGATTTATACTGTGGAATAGACTATGGCATTATTCAAAGATTATGCAAGACAGCTACTAGCGTACCTTGTCACTAGGTTACCATGACGTCATTTCTATCTTCTCGTGAAATCTCGTGGAACTGTTTTTTGTATTAAATCATCTTTTATGGTAAACCCAGCGAGGCTTCTGTGCTATATGAGACATTCCTTTTACTTTAGTGGTATTTGATAGATTTTCAAGATGACAGTTGTTCTTGTTTAGCAATTTTAATGCACTTTTGAAGAAACTTGCAGTGAAATGTAGTCACGTGACATACGAGATTTGTGAAGCGAAGATGGCGGCGTCCAGCTAAAAACTTTGTCGCTTTGTTCAAATTCTTCATATTACAGTGAATATCCAGGTCTTGTACAGACCTTAAGGCACATAATATATATAAACAGGTCAAGTGTTTATTTTAGAAGAATTCTTACTTCGATCAAGATCCAAGACGAGCTAGAAATTCAAGATGGTTGAGGTACGTACCCTTACAAAATGCACGCTTCTCTGATGGGGAGGGGGGCAGCTGTTGATTTTCTACGTCTTTTACTTTTCACTTTTTAATTTCAAGGCTGTCCGACTGCATATTGTAACCAATCCCTTATTATTCTATACAGGAGGTTACCAAGCACTCCGTACATACCTTAGTCTTCAGGTCTCTGAAGAGAACCCATGATATGTTCCTGTCAGACCACGAAAAACCCGTGGTAAGAGATGCAACAAGGTAGGTGGATTGGAGGTTTTTACAGTGGATTCAGATAGTGGGCTGTACCACAATACTGTAATGCAGGAATGCTTAATCCCATTGTCATTATAAATCTTATGGTGTATTAACTTAAGTCACCTTAAAGAACCCCCAACACGTGTGATGGTGCGGTGTGTTTTGGAACAGGCCATTCTGTCTGGAGTTGGTGATTCACTACAAATCACCCGGACGGAGGCCTGGCAAACCTCCGTTTGGTATTAGCCAAAACATGTCAATAATTGCCGACTTCGGACTCTTCGACAGATGTACATTATCGGAAGAACAGAACAGAACAAGTCAAGAGACACAACACAAATAGTTCAAGATTTTTTTTTTTTTTCACAGTTGTAACATAACTTGTACAAATAGATCATTTCCTGTGTTATTACTTTTGCAAAAATAAGCTAGTTCAGCATTGTGCATGGTGCATGCACTGTGGGTAATTCTTCACAGTTGAAGGCAAAAGACACATGGAGTAATGGACATGTATAACTATCAATCAATGTCTACACAAGAGCTGTTTTCAAGTTAGTGGCCCTCACCTTAAGCTTTAATCTCACACTGTCACACATTAAGCTGTTCCATTATGAGCTACAGTGACAGTTCAAATGAAAAAGCCTCCGAGAAGTTTTTGATTTGAATTCTGACAAGTCATCCTTGTTATTCCCAGTGATGCAGTAAAGAGGAACTGTAAGGCACATGATGAGTATGGACCAGTGATGAACATGGTGGAAGAGTCACATCTAGAGAGACAGCAGCCATCAAACGCTTACCCAGATCCACATCAACCAGGTATAAGCTCTGAACTTCACCCTTTCAAATCTGCCGTGGATTGAGCTGTAATTTGTACAATTTGATCACTAAGCACATTTTACTGTATTTGCAGACTTCCAGATAGAGAACCCAGTGATGTTGGGAGTCCATCCCTACCCCAGTGTGCCAGGTGGGTTTTCATTATGTGGAATTATATCCTGTCAATTAATTCAGTTTGGTAGGTAACGAGTACAAACAAAGGGTTAGTTTTAAGGAAAGTCTCCTGCAAATACCTGTTATCTGTTACCACACAGATGATACATGTATTGTGTAACCTTGGTACAGGTATGCCCTACTGAAATATTGCTTAAAATATGTGAAATATTGAATTAACCCTACATCTTATAGTTATACACCACATCAACCTCTAAATGCTTGCTGTGTCAGTGTAGCATCATTATACATTGTACATTGACTTTCTGGCACTCCAAACTTGCTGTTGTCCACAGGTGTAGAGTTAAGTGCAGACACCATGGCACAGGTGCGAGGTCCCAGCAATGCTGGTATCCAAGACGTGATGCGGGCCCTGCCTCCCTCGCAGGCCAAACTAGAGGCTGAGCGGACTGCAGCCAGCGTAGCCGACATCCACAGACACCACGGACCTGAACGGTCAATGGTATGGTTTCATCTGTACTTACCTTACAAGGGAGACTGTGAAATCTTCTCATTATGACTTGAACTTGTGAAACTACATAGTGCTATATTATGTGACGTTCTGTGTTGTATATCTGTATGTCATCCCCTACACATTTGGTACACTATGAGCAATGTGACCTGGGCTTCAGTCAGGGCTCGAAGTTAACTATGTCCCGATGTCCCGGGGCCACTAAAATTTAGGCCGGGACAACTGAAAAATCTTTTTGGGACACTTTTGGGACAATAGGAAAATAATCAACATCAGAATGTCTGATCTCCCCGCGGCAGGCTTTTAGCTAGCAATGCGTACAGCCGTACAATGTACGGCCTTCGCTAAAAAAGTCGCAAAATGTACGACCTGTTTTTTGGATATACGCCTTTGGTACGCCCTTATTTTCCCCCGGAAACTTCGCTCAAAGTTCAAAATTCGCCTATTCCGGGCGCACTGAGCCGCCATTTTGGGTGATTCTACCTCAAGTCTCGCGCAATCTCGCACTCACTCACATCTCGCGAATCGCGAGAGTCGCACCCCATTGGCCATTTTGGCGTGACGTAGCGCGCCCGGGCGCCATTATTGGTGGAATATCTGATATCCCCGCTGTTTTCGCGGGAAAAATCATGCAAGAAAGCGTAAAAACTTTGATTTGTTGACGAAAACTCGTCGAATGCCTGAAGTCATTGGTGATAAGTACATGTATAGGATTGTTTTGGAGGTTTTTTTTGCTTGTTTGTCGGTGGAATGTGGGAAAAACAACAGCTAATGTGACGATGACATACTGGGGAGGGGGGCGGTGTCGGCACTTAATTCGTAGAAAATGTTGAACGGCGGTCGCGATTTTTTCACGGTAACTTGAGATATTACTTTTGTTGCAGTCTTTATTGTTAAAATATTGATAAATGGATGTTGTTTGTTGAGAAAATTTCGCTTAATTTGCCCTTGGAACACATCTTTTCTGCTATATATTTTCAATGAATTAAATGTTTGTACACATTTTTCTGTACTGTGTAAAGTTAAAACGCTGATGTTACAGGCTACAAGTAACTTTTCAGTGCATTTATTTTCAGCTATGTTCTTAACAGAGTAGATACACAAAAGAAATATAAGATGTACCTGGCAGTCCTGGCTACACTTTCTCCTCTGTTGGTTTGCAGATTTTCTTGTAGACTTCTTTAGCTTGCTGTTGTTATATATGTAACAGTCAAGTTTCACCTTTAGCAGTAAGGTTAATTTACTCTCCCTGATTGTATGTATTAACTCATGAAACATTATATTGTAAGGAATCAGTGTTATATTACTTGAAAATTACCTCATGTATTCTTTAAGCCATACCCACCTCAAATCAAGAACACATACCTCCCATTCTCAGGACAAAAGTAGTGTTGCAGCAAAGACAAAAATTTGGCTATATTCTACTTCAAAATGCAGGAAATAGCATTTCAGAGGCTTTAAATTTCAAAATTTTCCGGGGGAAGAAACCCCCGGACCCCCCTACAATGCTCGCGCCTTCGGCAGTGCGGAGAGTACAACACATTACAGATGTACACCCTAAAAAAAATTCCTAGCTAAAAGCCTGCCCCACGGTTGTCAGGCGTGCGTACTCTGACTTACAGTTGTTGTAATACATAATTTCTGAAAATAGGGTTGGGACAGTCCATCCTTACTTCGGGACAGTTGAAATTTATTTTTGGGACAATGCTGGGACAGTAGGGAAAAAAGTTAATTTTGAGGCCTGTTCAGGTTAATTTCTTCTCTCTGAATGAAGAATGATTTTGCTGCACATTTATTTGTCCATAGTCTCTTGAGACCGAATGATGCCTACATACATATCTTTGGCCACAAGAGTATTTTCAGTTCAACAAACATGTTTTTTTATCTTTTAGGCATTGGTTGCAGTGGACAAAACTAAGGGAGCCCTGGTGCCCAGGAAGGCCCCCACCATGCCCAAGCCCCAGTGGCACTCCCCCTGGAAGCTGCACAGGGTCATCAGTGGACACCACGGCTGGGTCAGGTGTTTAGACTTTGAGCCTGGCAACCAGTGGTTTGTCACAGGGTCCAATGATAGAGTCATCAAGGTAGGGAGAAGTAGTTGTGTACTGTCTGCTTTTCTAGGACTTAAAACTGTTTCTCTTACTTCTAAGTCTAAGTCATATCAAATCAAGGTTGCATGGTAAAGTATGCATTTCTCCACCAAAATTGTAGCAACCAGTAACCTCATTGTCAGTTTCATATTATTGTGCTACTGTATATCCTTTCATACATTTATTGCTTTCAATCATTTACAATTTCCCGTGGTATTTTCCCATGTCCAGATCTGGGACCTGGCCAGTGGTCGGCTGAAGCTGTCCCTGACTGGACACATCAGCACTGTGAGGGGCGTGGTCGTGTCTCCACGGCAACCCTACCTTTTCTCCTGTGGTGAAGACAAGCAGGTGAAGTGCTGGGACCTGGAGTACAACAAGGTGTGTACAGACCTTTCCCAGTCATAGAACATTTATAGAAACTCATCTACTTTTCCCCATTGCTTATTTTGTGGCAGGAGAGAAGATTTTTGCAGTGTTTCCGATTTGCAGTTGAAACAGTTCAGCACAGTAGTCATGCAAAAGGTACATATTCACGGTGTCATGAATTTGTGTTGGAGATTCGGAGATTCACCACGGAAACTGCAAAAATAAATCACAGCAAAGGTTTCAAGACTTGCAGTAATTGTTAGACAGGTCTATCACTTACTTTTCAGCACCAACATCTTGGAGCCTGGAGAAGTTTAAGACATTCTGTATAGAATAGAGTATTTGAAAATTTCAAGCAAATTTTTAAACTACTTAGTACTTACTACGATGTACTATATACCTTGCCCAATGAATTTCTTATGAATTTCACAAGAGCTTTACAACACTTGGTCGCCCACCAACATTGGTTAACTGTTTGCATGGTTTGTATGCTACCAATAACAAAATCTTTTTTGTTGCATTCTTTTCTTTCGACAGGTGATCCGACACTACCATGGACATCTTAGTGCCTGTTATGCCATCGATCTTCACCCAACCATAGACGTCCTGGTCACTTGTGGGAGGGATGCCTCTGCAAGGGTAGGACTTTAGTTACCCGTGTTGTAGACATGTTCAAGTATAGCTCCTGCTTAATGAAACGTTATGGAACACTGTCAGTATTTTATGTAGCTTCCTCTCTATATCTTGGAGCCGGCAGCTATGGTTCCTAACCAAATCTAAACACAACTGGAAAGGAGTTAGATTTAACTTTCAGATGGGGTCGTAACGGCAGCAGCAGTGCTGTATATGAGGGAGCTTAGGGTTTCAAACCTCCCTAGAGAAGATTAGGGTGATCCAGTGCGCTTGGTTGAATATGCAAGCCATAGCAAAACTGCATTGCAGTACTAGCTAATGAAAGAGCATCATGCCTCGTCCACTTTACCTTCACTTCTACTCTATGTCACATTGATGCTAGGGCTGATGTGTTAGTGTATGTTTGTAACTGTGATGCCTGATGTGTTATTTTCCCAGGTGTGGGATATGCGGACCAAAGCTAACATCCACTGCCTATCAGGACACACCAACACTGTAGCTGATGTCAAGTGTCAGGCTACTGAACCACAGGTAAAGTACATAAAGGTTTTCTATATACATGTACTAGTAATGTCCTTGCTTCTGTTTGATTTGTTTATTCTGAGATCTGATAGAAACCATGTTGAACTGGAATTGCAACATAAAATCAGTCTTAAGAAAGTCTGGTTTCAGGAAGCAAAAGTGGTCAGATTGAAGTTTTCCTCCCAGCACTCTGTTTTCATCTTCACCTCTTATTAGATTTTTACTGTAAATTGTCTTGAGAACCAAGGAGTACTTACAGGTACTGGTAGGTACTAACAGTGTTGTCTGTGTTTCAGATTATCACTGGCAGCCATGACTGCACTATTCGTCTGTGGGACTTGGTGGCGGGAAAGACACGGGCAACCCTGACCAATCACAAGAAGAGTATCAGATCCATCGTGCTGCACCCAAAACTGTAAGTCCAAGCCATGTCACCTACCACTGTGTGTCATGTTAACTGTCTGTTGTCACTTTTTGTAGCTTCAGAAATAATGTGTGCATTTCTCCCTTTTGTAATGGAATGGTGAGAAAAATGTACAATGTAACGTAAGGTTACCAGTTTACGTGCAGGACCAGTTTACGGTCACTTTAATGGGCGGTGCAGACTTCGAGGTGAATTGTGAAAAAGAAAATTCTCTTCAGTAGGCAAGAAGTACATATACAGGATCTATGTGCATGTATCTTCTTTATGACATATGTTTGCATCCAGTAAAGCAGCCAACTAAACGTTTGAAAAGCCTGACAACAATTTAAATTGACGATATATGATCGTAGAACACTGTTACAGATGGCCCAGTTTTGATCGTAATTCTCAACCGCTAACTTCGTCCCCTCTTTCTAAATCCTACAAACTCTATATCAATTGCAACATCGTCTGAAACCAAACCTGCAGTTCTTATCTCAAGAATTCATGGTGATTTTATGTATGTTATCCAAAGGAAGTCTTAAAAACTACATGAAAACAAGTGACTGTCATCGCCGAGCCGGTAGTTTTCGAACGCCATGTTGCATCACGTGACTATGCAGTTCATGCTTGGTGCACTGGAGAGCAGGGCAAAATCGCTAAGGGGCGCTGTTTTAGCCAAATTCATGTGGGGAGGGCACGGCGCGAGGAAGCCATATGTATACTGAACGCATTTCAAGGCCAATAATTATCTACACAAGTGATAGAAACATATAAATGCGTCGCCGATGCATGAGTACCAATGGGCAAGTTGTGGAACAGTATAGCGCTAGGAGTGGCATTCTGTTGGGGCAAAGATGACTTACCGGTACGTTTAGCGGCGATGCAAAGTGCACCGCATGGCGCCAATGTAAACAATTATCCATCGTGTTATCTCAGTGAACTACTTAGGGAACTTTTTATGGTAAATGATCAATTATATGGCCTTTAGAAAAATAACCACAGTGAGAAACAACCAACTGACCGTAAACTGGTCACCCTGAAAGAATTTTTGGCTGCAGACTTGTTTATTGAAGAAGCTCGCACGACGATAAATCCAACAGAAGAAATATTATATACCCTACAGAAGTTGAGGCAGACCGACTAAGATATCTTTCAAAAGGAAAGTTTTTCATTTCTGCCCGTGCGATTTCTGTAAAACTGCGTTGTTAACAAATCGACCGTAAACTGGTAACCTAACGTTACATGAATTTTACCAACTTGTAACAAAAAGCCACATGCAACAAATGTAACCAGTAATCTGTTAATGGCTAACTTTTCATTCTGGCAGAAATTAAGATGAGAGTTGTATGATGTGTGATGTACATTTTGGAACACAATGTTTATTATGAAAGTGTCATGTATCATGTTGACCTGTAGTACCTCTGCAAATTGCTAGAGGGTGCTCATGTACTAAGCAGGTGACTATCATCTTTTTTTACCTTTTCACTCTATTCCTTTGCAGCTACATGTTTGCATCAGCCTCCCCAGACAACATAAAACAGTGGAAGTTCCCTGATGGAAACTTCCTACAGAACCTGTCTGGTCACAACGCCATCGTCAACACACTGGCCCTGAATCAGGACGGCGTGCTTGTTTCTGGAGGTATGCTGGACATTGTTCTCCATGGGTTGATCTGCCGTTCCATTTGTTTTTCTGTTCTCTTAAACATTTGAGAGGCTGATGAGATTTTGGTAATTCTAGTGATGGGAAGTTTAATTATATCCTCTACTGTTTTTTTATTCGATATTGACAGTTTGCTAGGGCTATGCCTGTTAAAAAGCACAGTTGAAACTGATATGATAGGAGGCATGTCTTAAAGTTGAAACTGATAGAGGGCTTTGATATCATAAACTTGGAGTCAGTTACAGCTTTTTAGTGCATCATACTTTGTAACTATGTAATGTTAAAAGATGGAGAGTTGAAATGAATAGTAGTCAGCATTGAATCAGCATTCTAACATTTTTACTTTCCTATCCTCCACAGCTGACAATGGTACCCTGCACTTCTGGGACTGGAGAACAGGGTATAACTTCCAGCGGATCCACTCGGCCGTGCAGCCCGGGTCGCTGGACAGCGAGTCTGGCATCTACGCCGCCAAGTTCGACCTGAGCGGTACGCGGCTTCTGAACTGTGAGGCTGACAAAACTATCAAGATATACAAGGAAGACGAGTCAGCGGTGGGTAGAACCAATTGTCTAGAAATTGTCTTTATTCTAACTCGTTATCTTTCCTATGTAAGATCAATTAACCATCTTACTTTTTAGAACTTCTTGGTAAAGCTAACTCTTAGAAAGACTTTTTGTATTTCATGAGGAATCCTTAGTCTAGAAGTTAACGGTTTCGCTTATACTGACTTAGCCAAACTGTTTTCTTTCCTATCACTTAGAAGTCTGACAATAAGTTTCCAAAAATGTTGCTTTGTGTACTCTTTGCTACAGTTGGTCAAACATGAATTTGAAAGTTATTATTTTATATTGCAGTCTGAAGAGACCCACCCTGTCAACTGGAAGCCAGAGATCATCAAGAAGAAGAAGTACTGATTACTGAGGTGCCCCCCTCCCTCCCTCCATGCCCTGTTCATTATACTCATATACTGTATGTAAAATACTGCCAGACAAGAAATGCAAGCTTTGCCTTGAAGATCCCAAATGTACATGTACTGGAAAATTGCGACAGCGCCTAGAAGTTGAAGGTAATTCTCTCCTGGTGAAGCAATACGTATCTGCAATCTGTGTATGTGTATGTGTAAGTTACATGGGTGACATGTGAAAGGTAAAGGCTTATTTCTGGGGTCATTTCTTTTTTTTACTCAATACTGGAGCACTACCGCTCCAAGGAATGGAAAAGGGACAAAATCTGTGCTTATTTTCATATACCCATAAGACTAACTTAAGTCACATAGTTTGTATATTAGCTTTATAATACAATGGTTGTACTCAATGGAACTGTAGTGTAGGCCTTCCAACACTTTGACAGTTTACTGTCAGAACAACCTTTTTTTGTCTAAGTGTATGTGAAGCTAAATCCCATGTATTAAAATCAATTAAAACCATCACACACAAATCATTCTTGCATGCCAGTCATTTTTGAGGCTATTATGAAGCAGCAGTTGTAATATTTGTGATATCTGCAAGTCAATAGACAACCAGAGAAAGTTGGTTACTTCCTTGATGCAGTACTCCAAAGGATAGACAGGTGGTGCTTGGCATATGTCGGGCATTGGTAATAATACCAGTACATTAAGTGCAGTCACCAGGTGATGCTACAAAAGGCAAACTTCACAAAACAATGTACAGTATAGTTTTCTAGTTCCCTTTTAGTTGTACATTATTTCAATACAAAAGATGGACAGATTGTTCCAGAAGTTTTAAATCTTTTTATTGTTTCTCAAGAAGTCAAACAATGTGCAAAAACATCCCTACACACTAATTAGTTACAAACCAAACCATTTCATGTCCATTACACCTGACGTGTACTATAAAGAACATTTATCTAGATATGTATATTAGAAGATATTTCTGATTCAAATGGGCAATCAGTGATCTTGTCATGACATATGTCACATTTCCCATTTTGATACCAAATTTATTTCAGATTTATTTGAAATCGAAGTCTTATGTATACATAGAGTTTAATGGTATGATACATATAAAAAGACACTGCTGTATACAAAACATGAGGAAAAGAGTAAAATCCAAAAGCTACAAATGAACACTACAGGTCATCGAAGACCCCTATGAATTTGTTACAATGCCACAGTTAAACACTGTTTTATAAGATATTGTAGTCTCAAGTCAGCTTCTTGTCAAGGAAACCCCATGTACAAACTTTGGAATCAATATTCATAGTCTTCGTCTACAGATACCAAGTATGGTGAGATAATTTGCATAATGCTACAAGAATCAATGTGCATAATCCTGAACACACACATAGCAGCAAACAGCTATCTGCTTGGAGGGAATACATAGTCATGAGCCTCCACCACTGGTCACACTGAGAAGTGATGCATGAGACTATGCTTTAGTAACACTCAACGGTGAATATTAACAAAATATAAATCAAGTACACTTACACCTATCTACCAGAAGTTCACACAAAATAATGCTGTTATCAACTCTACGCATTTTCCGATTCATCACACAAAAAAGAATGTTGTATTTAAGGTACAATTTTCTGTACCACAGTCACTGCTGGATGAGTAAGTGAGTGAGTGACAGTCACTGCTGATTTCACTACTTGGCCTGTTGACTCACTGAGAAGTCGCCATCATATATAAAATGTACAACTGTGTAAAGGTTACATGAAGTCGTATTTAGAATTTTTACATATATTTTCAAAGGTATTGACCTTTTAAACAAACCATTATTTCTTTCTGTGAGTTACTTTGAGCCTCTGTGATCTTTGTATTTTGAGTATTTCACTGTTGCCATATTGTATAACACTGCATGCCCTGTAGGGACTTGACATCGAAAAGATCCAACATTTTTTACACTCAGATACCCGTTGTTATTGGAAAGTAAAGTCCAGTGTTCATGCAGGGAACTGGTTACTGTAGGTGATCTATAGCATAGTGATTCAAGAAGGCCTGTGTAAGGCATCCAATCTCAGAACAGCTGCTCCATTGCCGTTCAGCGTCAGTAGCTAACGTAGGAAGACGCAGCGCTGTAGGGTCGGGGGGAGGAACGACTGCTAGGGCGCGAACCTGCAGGGTGGACAAACAGAGGTTGACATTATTAGAAAGTATACCTTGTACATGACATTTCTTCCTAATGTATGATATTGCAACTACTGTTGGTACAAAATTCTAACAAAGCCAGGCAAAGTTTACATATATTTGACTGCCACCATCAAAGTTAAGTGATTAAAAGATGAAATCTATCAAATGTGCCAGATCTTGGGTTGATTTGGCTCGAATTAGTAACTTTGTACAGGGTATCTCTATTTTCCTTTTGTATTGTACAATACAATATTGTACCTACATTGTATAGCGTTGCTCTATTTTCTGTGTCTGTGGACACCTGTGTAAGAATGAGGGTAACAAGTAGACATGGCCAACTTACTGACTGACATGGCGCTACCTGACCGGGTTGGGCTCGGAGAGCGGCTCCTGCTAGGACTCATGGGGCGGGGGCTGGTGGCGCGACGAGGTGACTGGAATAAACAGCAAGGGCAACATCAGTGGCTATTACACATAAACAGCATGTGTTTTGTGTTAGAATGGTGAGTACATGATTGTATTATACGTTTCTTTTGTGCAAGAAATGAATTGTGTTCATTTCATGTTTCATCACATTGGATGTGCCCTTTAAGTTGTGCAATGTACAAGAATTTTTTTGCATGCTTTCATTGTAATTTTAAAGTGCAATGTTTTATTCTTTATTGTTACTTCACAACACAACAGTGTTTCCAATCCAATCCAATCTTATCAGTTATGTGAAGGTTTTTGTTTTTTTAAGATATTCATATAGTCTTTCCTTTAAGGTACCAACCTGTTCTATTTTCAAAATGTTTGTATTACTCCTCAACTTTGTCATGCATTAAATACAAGAAGATAGTCAGTAATGTACATCAATTATAAAGTAACAATATCCCTGTCCTGGCAATATTTCTGCAACAGTTTGTAAAACAGTTCTGGTAACTGTTGCGGAATCATTGCAAGGAAAGGAGGATGAAAGCAATCAAGCAAAACCATTAATCAATTTCATTGTCAATCACAGAAAAATAATCAACTATTGTAACATTTAAACATTGATTGGTTGCACATGCTTTATTTTGATTGGTCAATTGCATTAGTGTTGAACCAATCATATCACCCACAGGGCTTGGTGACCGGAGCCTCGGGCTCGGGCTGCGACTCCGACTACGGCGCGGGGAAAACTGGGGGAGGAGTCACACAACACGAGAGGAGAGAGAGAGAGAGAAAAGGTTAGACTTCACACAACAAACAAAACATACTAAAGGCTCATATGGGGTCTTACTTTTACATAGTATCAATGATTTTAACTTCTTTTTAACTTTTTTTAATAATACTTCGTCATGGTTCCTGTTAGTGAAATGGTTTTTCCGTTGAGTTAAGCCGCCAAGTATTGAAAGAAGAAAAGTTGAGCATTGCTTGTCAGCACCTTGGTCAACCAAGAATGATCGATAAACCCCTTCAGAGCCTCACAGAACTAATGACACGGGGTTAATTGTTACTGTTATGCAACTTCAATGCAGCAAGCTGTTATTGTTAGCCATTGCCAGCATGTAAGGACAATGTTACACCATTAACAATGTTAATATTATTGACAACATTAAGCAAGCAAATTGCAACATTAAGCACAGTGATGAGCAAAACACAAAAAGCTGTTATCAGTTAACTTCTATCAAACATTACCACAAGCAAAGCTGTTAACTTGGATGCACAAAGAATATTAGGAGGCTACAATGAAATGGAGTCCCAAAGTGTCAGGCATCCAGATTCCAGAGATATTAATGTATTACAAACAAATGTAAGTCAAGCAGAAAGAACGTTTGTTAATTTTTTTTAATGTGTCAATGCCATGAATGTTTATAAAAATGTCATCCTGTTGGCATTAAAGATTATATACTACTGTAACACTAAAAAAGGAAAAAGATGGAAAATGATGTGGCATATTTCCACAATACTGCATTGTGTTTTACGCTGTTCAACAGATAGATGAAGAAAATTTCAGTCAAATCGATTTGTCAGTTTTTGTTGGGTGTTAAACCTTATGTTTAGTAACATGCATTGGCATAATACCGGTAGTAAGACTTATACCGGTAGATTAAAAATACTGGAACTTAAAGAGATCTACACATGCAACAATAGTTATTTCTGAGCTGTGCACACTTCAGACATCTAGGTGTCCAATACATCATTTACAAAGCATCGATAACAATGCATTCGAAGACAACAAGGCCAAAAGTTTTCAGTATCTTTTTCGGGGTAGGCAGCTCGTCGTGGGACGAACACACTGTCACATTCATTGCCAAATTTATAGATCATAATTACACATGCTCACGGCACAAGACGAACATGATTCAACAACAATCTTGAATTTCTGTTGGTGACCTACAACTCATGTAAAAGTGTGAAGAGCCGTTGCATAATACGCCGAATCTACGACTGAATGGGCAAAATTGAACGTACGCAGCCATTTTCCCGCCATTTTTATATCTACGCTAGCAGTGAAGTGTTACGTCATAGCGGTTGTGACGGACAGAAGTTAAATGAAAATTCTTGACAGTATACGTCCGTTTTCTCATGACATTTTGTATGCTCATGCAGGTTTATGTTTTATGCATTTACTGACAGAAAAGGAAGGAACATCAGAGGATGTATAAATGTACATAGCGGCAGTTAATTGTGCCGTGTTTCGTCCTACCGGTATTTTTTACCCCCTCCCAACCACGCGCCCGTTCGCCGTGTAATTCCGCGGCGTGTTACAATTACAATATTACGCTTTTAGCAGGACAAGAGTGGCAGAAAATTTACACAGAAGAAGTGGCAAGGGTAACCTATAACAGCAACATGTAACTGGAGAAAATGATGCGTTGACAATTTGTCAAATCAGTATGGCTAGAGAAATCGTCGTAAACGTACCGGTATTATGATAATAGATGTTACTGTCATTATCTGGGCATTATAACACTGTGTAACAACTTATGTAATGGCCTGGATCTTGGAGACTGTCTTACCAAGGAAGCGCCCCTCTTGGTCACGGCCTCTCCCTTGACCACGACCCTGTCGTACTCCATCATAGCTGGCCACACGTGATACGCCACGAGGGGAGCCGTGAACTCCGAGTCGTAGCTCCTACGGTACCTGTCAACAGCAGTCACATCATAAGACAACTCGACATGGTCTTAAAATGTAACACTTTGCCATACTCTATTGTAGGTTCAGTGCATTACTTTAACACAAAAAGGACTCATGATAAAGTACTAATTCTAATTATATACAATTATAGAACAAAGGGTTTTTGTATTTTGGTACACATGACAGCACTTGTCCTTTATGGCTTCTACCTGTTTTGATTTTTCCTCTCACACTTGTAAACCAATTTGACAAACAAAGGCACTTGTTTTGCTCAGAAGTTGAGGCTAATACTATAGTGTGAAGACTGTATGTCTCAAACACCTGTTATTTGGCCTTACCTAAATGTATAGTGAGACAAACAAGAGGTGTGTAATGACTACACTGTGACACCATTGGAGTATAAGACTTGTGATAAATACAACTTTTCAGGTTAGGATCATTCTATCACAGAGCAAATGACACAATACTGTCATTCTGCAGGAAATAAACAACTAAATAACATCCTATCTGTCCAGATTTATTGCAACGGTGTCAATACAGACAGGCAACTAGTTGTGCAGTACAAAACACAACTGAGATTTGTAAGGATTGGAAAAGTATTGATTACGTTTTTTCCTGAAATATTCTCTTTCAAAGAAGCTTTAATGGTGTCCTCTCACAGGGACTCACTATGAAAATAAACTATGAAGTGCTCATTAGTTCTGAGAAATGCCTGAATTTCCTATTTCTATTGCTATTTCAATGCATTACTGGGCAAAGCCCCCTTCAGGGGCATGCCGCTCAGGTATGTGAATGAAATGTCCTGTACTTACTTGAGCTCGTTGTACAGCTCTGCGTCTGTAGCAGGTGAGATGTCGAGCGGCGGCTCCAGGGCACACATGCCCCACCCACAGCGGCACACCTCACGGATGAATGGGTGCAGCAGGTTGAAGTCAATCTCAGCAGGGAAGGAGATCTTAGGGTTGACGTTCATGGCACGGATGGTGTCCTGGGAAGGAGAATAGGATTTAGGTTAAGATTTGTGGAGATGCGTCTCTGGGCAAGGATGTCAGGATTCTGGTAGAATTCTCCATCATATGTATGCATTTCTTTCATCTACTTCCCTAAGATTTCCTTTAGTTAGAATGATTGTAGTGTCAACCATCTCCACATTTAGCAACCAGTTGTAGAACTAAATACTATTAAGAAATGAGGTGCTCACCTGAACAGCACCGTTGACATCAAACAGGTCGGTGTTCCTGACGATGTAGTCCAGAACAGCCTCCTCCAGAGTCTCCGGCCCGACGTGGGTGATGGCGAGGTTCTTACGCACGCGCAGACGCATCGCGCGGAACGCCATCTTAGCAGCATGGAATGCCTCCTGTGGAAAAAAACAAGAGATGCTTGTTACAGAAATTTGCTCTCTTACTAACCAGTTAGGAAATAAAGTTGTGGATACGTAGACAGAAGAAGGCTGAGTTTCAAAAAATCAGTAAACAGGACTTTGGACTGGGAAATGTTGGATTAGAGAACTTTTTGAAGGACATTAACAGTTTCACCTTATATACGGTAGAAGGAACAAACTAAACTGAACAGTTGAGGGATAGAATGCAGATAAACGACTGTTGAAGTGATGACCTGACCTGCACTCCGACAAAGATGATACGCTGAACCATCTCTTCATCATCCGGGATGTAGCGGCGCAGGGTGGTCAGGGCCTCCACACGGTCGATACTAAACAGGTCATTGTACCGACCAATCAGCCGCGAGCGGCGCACAGAGTCCGTCAGCTTGGCATGGGTGGGGGAGCCAGGCCTCGGTGGTGGCAGGGGTGGGAGGGGCTCTGGAAATCTGGGAGAAAAAAATTTGGTGATACATCATGTTATGAAATGTACAGTTTATAACTATACTGGTGGATGACTACTATCGTAGCATTCTGAAGACAATGACAGACAATAGGCAATATCAGCTGACTTCAAAATTTACCATCTTACAGGAAAATTTTGCTCAACACAATGTACAGAGTTTTCCTCTTCTTCTCCTCTGCCACATACATGTACATTTGTACTTCAAAATTGTACAATCAAACCTGTCTCTGGGGACTTGAAGAAAACAGTCACCGTAGGGGGACAGGATTCTAATGCTCAAAGGCACCCCCAAAAAGTTGCCACATTAGCTAGGTGGACCTGTCACTAGTACAGGTTTGTCTGTCGTTCTTTGTAATTAACATAAAGAAAAAATGCCCTACCCATTCTCCAGTGCAGCTCTCTCTCCTCGAAGAATGGCAATCTCATCCCGCAGAACGCGAACCTGGCGCTCGTAATCACCAACCAGGTCAACCCTTGTGCGCAGGGAAGAAGCCTCGTCTCTTGTAAGCCTCAACCTGATGAAGAAGGGAAAAGAACGCCAAATTTTAGCTTCCATCTGTATGTTCTCTCATACCTGTTATTCTTACAGTGGTCATGATTGTCACTCGTTGAATAAATCATTTTAGGTGTCGGTAAATGTAATCTTGGTCTCCAAAAAAATTTTTTTTCCCAAGTCATTGAAAGGAGGAAAACGTAACTCACAAAACATACTAGTAGCACACGCTGATGAAGGCACACTTGTGGCACTGCCTTATCTGAAGTCATGTGTACAGATACGTATCTGAACACTGCTCCAAAGAGTCACTTTTGCATAAGATCTAAATGAACCAACAATTTATGAACTGTCTAAAATAGCTTGAGAACTTGTCAACTGCACTGAAACTGAGAACTTTTCAACTTTTTGTATCATCATTTGCTTTGATCCCATGTGCCCGACATATTAGCAAACCAACCGCATAGTGTATGAAGACCAAAAATGCTAGTTGAAAAAAAAATCAAAACTGTTAGTTAAAAGTGAGATTTTATGTCAGTTTAAGTGATGAGAAGCCAAGCAAGCCACCACCAGTGCAATGGAAGCAACCTTCCCACCCAAAGAAGGGGTATTAGTGGGGAAAATGTCCATGGGAGGGAAACTCACTGCCGCCTACGATCTCTGATCCGATTCTCTAAGGATCGTACCTGGCTGTACATGTACAAGATGAATGATAAGATTCACACAAGAAAGAAAATGAAATGATGGTGGTCTAGGCTATTTTCTGTATGGATTTTCATGCAAATAATAAGTTCTACATTTATTCAAAGCACACAAGATATGACAGAAAAGCTGGATGTAGCTCCTTCACTGCAGGCTGCCATTGATGGTAATGTTATGTCTATGAGGAGGATCACCCTATAATAATAATGATCTCCACAGTGGTTGTTATAGGTGAAATGATTTACACATTTGTGGGACATCTTCAGTTTATTGATTGTTAAGACCTAATTGCAGTGTTTAAACAAAAAATTGCTGTGCTCAGCTCAAATTACTTCCCACATAAAAGTCAAATACTAGTAAAGTGTGCAGAGATGGTGGCATTTATTGTCACTTCAAATGCCTGATAGAAAATATGTATACAAAGCATTTATGATAGTATGCAAACTTACTCTTCCTTCAGACGGATAATCTCATCCTCAGTGGCCATCATGGTACCTGTGGACTTCCGCCGTGTGTCGTCCAGCTCATCACGAGTTTCGTCCAACCTGGAAGAAATGTTGAGGATTAATTTGGATAAAAACTAGTAAAATCTTGCATGTAGCAATAAGCTTTGTTTCTTGGATCAGGGCTAACAAAAGTTTGGTGTTTGGCCAGCTTACTTCAATGTGTAGGGGCCATAGTGTCCCACTGCATTGATTATAACTGCACCAGACTTACTCGGCCTTCAGGGCTGCTGCATCCTCCTTGGTGTCGTTCAGGTCCTTCTCCATGTTGTCCAGCTGCTGCTCGTAGTGTGACTGGATCTCCGTGATCTGGCGGTCCTTGTCCGCTGCCTCTGCCAGGACGGCGAGGCTCGTGTCGGCGGAGACACTGGCTGCAGACGCAGCAAAGCCTGAGCTCAGCCATGGCAGGAGCCTGTTCTTCAGCGTGTTGACTCCTCCATAGAGACCACCTGATTATTGAGAGTTTGGTAAAATTAACATTTGGAAGGATGCCATATCTAACCAGCATTTTAGTAAGGGGTCCTCTTGGGCCATAGTACTTACAGCCACAGTAATAAAGTACATTGTAATATTACTTGTTACAAAAAATTTGAATCAAATGGAAATGAAATTAAAAAGCAACAATGATTTTACTTTTGCTATTGTAATTGCTATGGATTTTGGCACCAAAATATGAATGCCAATGTCAATGACTTGACTGTGGAATAAATACATGAATAGGACTGTCTCAGTTATTGTTTGCTTTGTAACAAAGTTACCTTCTGAAGCCACCAGGTTGAGGAGAGTGAAGAGCTGCCCCTGCACCCTGGCATTCAGCTCCACCAGCTCACACGCACGTGCCACGTTCTGGTCATTGGTGTTGATCTGTCAAAAAATTCTACAATTTAGAATATTGTTTTTGCTGCATTATGTATAACCTAACTGTAAAGTTAATGATTAAACACCTACATAGCTTTCATTGGTAAGGTACCAACGGCTATTTGTTTGTTCCAGGATGACAAGACAAGCAGTGTCTCATTTTTTGTTGACTACTTGGATTGACATTTAAGTTATTGTAGATCTGTGAAATGGGTGATCAAAATGGTACAATGGCAGAAATAACGCTAGTACCTGTGCCACCCAAAGGTACACACCAGTACATAGTTCCAGTAATGTATATCATCTATCACCTGTGACATAATTAGCTAGGTATAATAGCACTGCTGGCAAGCTTGTGATCAATCAATTTTGTTACAATCGGCGGCATGATTTCACCTTCCTTACATCCACCGAGTCATGGTAAATCCAACCACCTCCCAAATCTGTTGAATTTGAGCGCACCAATTATGAGTTATGCAAAATCAAAACTAGCTGGTTGTGATTATTGGAAAAAAGTCATGCTTTCCCATATCAAACAACTTCAGTAATTGTTCATAACTTTAATTAAGTGGTGTTTGCATCCCTGTGTGTGTATCCCATAGTTGCTATGTGCAATAAGTGGGGAAATAATTGTCAAATGTGAATGTTGCTAGAAGAAAATAAGTGTAAAACTTTGTGGAATAGACATTATATTTGTTCATTGATATATTGATTCCTCAAACTTTTGTCAAGTTGTAGGATGGAATTTCTTGATTAAGCGATAACACCTCTAAGTAGTCAGTCTTCTCCACAGGAATGCAGAGCTTAAGAAAAGGGCCTGGAAAGTTTTTCTTAGTTCCCACACATTGTCATTGACGCAAGCACCTTGCGTCGGTTGCATTGTTCAGTGTTTACCTATTTGCTCTACAATCCCACTTCCTGCCTCCTTACGTGATGATTTAAGTGTTCAGAACCACTACAGCAGTTCTTATTATTGTACCTAATGTTTACACAGCTTTAATGACTAACCCTGAAACTTAGATAACCACTATGAAATGACCAAATGATTGGAACTTAACTGGACATCACATTTTCAGTGATTTCAGGAATAAAAAAAGTGAACATGAAAAAATAGTACCATTCTTTTATACTTCGAACTGATTTCTAATATTATCTCTGAAAATGTTCCTGAGGGAATTTTTCTCCCCACTTTAATGTTTACAGATATAAACTATGGCCTTCATTTCAGTTTACTAAAGAAATGTGCTATAAAGATGTATTCATTTGTTATCCTGTTGTAAAATCAACAAAAGTCCCATGCTCCAATGTGAAATGAGCAAAACTACCAGAAGACTCTCTACCTGCATGCTTGTGGAGAAAGTGAAGGTATTTTGAATCCTTAGGGGTGACCTGGGACAGATCTGTATGCAGTGACCTATGCAGAGAAATCCTGTGGCTTCAGATCCATAATAAAGCATTGTTCTCCCACAATGGGTGTTTTGAAGCCTGTACACCTGTCTTTGTTCTGACTTCTTTTGAAGATCTTCTTTCACAGATTTGAAATTATGAAGTCCTCAATTTCCCACACCTGTTTATTTCATTCAAACTACGGATACTTTATCTACAATGGACGACCTAAAGGAAACATACAAGTTTTGTATCATTCTAATGAATTGAGACAGACAAAAGCTCAACTTCATGAAATATTCAAAATCTGTTTTGCCTTAAGCTCCCTGTGTAATGGCTCTTGAGAGCTTGTGTATCGTAGCTTTTTAAAAAGGCCAGTAGAAACTAATCAAATATGCGGGTAATACAAGCTCGGTGCGGTGTGCTAATATTTGTTTTACAAACGGCGATACTGCGACAACAATCGGGTTATCAGTCAAGCGCAAATAAGGCCCCGTGTCCATGGCAACCTATGATGCCATGCGTCCACCTGCCATCTTGAAATACTAGAGAAAATGTTGATGTATGTCTGAGTTCATTGTTGGCCACTATTTAAGGAATGCTTGAAGTCGGAGTGTGAATGTTGCAAGCAGACCGTGAGCTCGGCTTTTGGACCGACGCCAACTTACACAAATCAGGGCTGACTCACGTTTTATGCCGTCGCAGGAAGAAAAACGCGCCCCTAATCTTACAACAGCTTGCGATAGCTCAGTGCGCTGAAAATCGATATACTACTGGTGCATTCAGCAGCTATTTCATACAGGATTTCCCAGCCTTGGTGATCGTTCCATGTCACTGACGATCACCTAGCTACGCCAGCCCCAGATTAAATATCCCCCAGGGAACACTAGAAGCCATTCAACTCCTTGATTGCTGGTTTTGTTTCACTCCTAGATTGCAGAGGTGCTTTGAAGACAACTCTGAAGAACCCTGAACACCAGACAACAAAAAAGAAAGGGGATTTCATGGTTTCCAAAGGTTACGTTACATTTTGGTTCCCTGCGCACGTAACACAACCCTGCTGCACCCAGGGTCACGACGCCAACTCTTGTGAAAACTTCCAGGCCAGCGAAGAAACTCCTAAGACTAAACAATCCTCTCAAAAGCGTCTGTGCGCGCACAGAATATTCAACAACAGACAAGTAACATTCAAAACATTTCTTCTAGCGAAGAAAAGTAACAAATCCGCAGCGCAATTGTATCGAGCGAGGTATCATGTTTCAGAAATGTTGCAGGATGTAGCATGGCATGGGAAATTAAGATTTTCCACCTGAGCTAATGATAACCATTCGACCGCAACTCAACAGTAATAGCTGTAATCACAGCTGTCTACACGCTAATGTTGCCCGTAATAATCTGTTGGTACAACCGGGAATTGTAGCCGAGCAGTGCGACAGGTGGTTGTAAATGATAGTCGTAAAAGGTGGAACACTTGATAAGGCATGACACGAACGACCCCGCTAAGCATACACCCGCACAACTTCAGAAGTTCCCTTTAAAAAACTTTCAACTCACATGATAGTCGTCCAGCCACTTTTCTAGCTTGTCCTGTAGGGAGGTGAAGTTTCCGTTGTTGACCATACGGCGGAGAGATTCAGCCATGGTGCAGGAGTTGTGTTGAAGAGTCCTGGAGGAGGCAGAGTAGCTGGTGGTGCGGGCGAGGGGGGATCCAAGTGACGCCGCACCGGGCAGGAAGTGTTTGTTTCGAGGGACGCCAACGCATGCGCACTGCAGCGGTTAAAGGGACCCGGGAAACAAAACAACACCTGAGGTCACCTGGCCGGCTCAGGTAAATAATTACCTGCCGTGCCCAGGTAGATGATTACACACCCATTGTGCTGTAGTACTAGAGTCCGGACACAATGTTGTCGTGAGAGTTAAGTGTTAATCCTATGGTATTTCATATCCTTGCCGCTCCGTAGCGCCACTTAAGGATATTTTGACAAGTTAACAGGTTTCTCCATTGGAGTAGGTAACGTTACTCTGTGTCAACTTTTCGGACTGCCCGGCGGATAGAAATAGCTTATGGCATCAGTTATATGACTTCGGCTAAACAGTCCTATATATTCGAGAAATAAATAACCGCCCGCTTTTACAGCGATCGTGCCAGTGACCCATCGACCGTATTTTTTTGCGGAATGACCGAAGACCTGACGTTACTGGTCACTCGTTTGTGTGGTGGTCATTCCAGGCACACACGCAAACAATAGCGAAGAGTAAATTGAGCCACCATGCCATAATAGAAAATAAAATGTTACAGGCTACTGCAAGTACACAATAGCATTCAACGCTTAGCATTCACTTACTTGTTGTAAGGCTGTCCGACATTTTCCCTCCTCAGGGTTTTGGTTCTTTGTGTCTCTGGTAAAATGATATATTGCATATAACAACACATTTTGAGGTGGTAAATAGAACAGAAAATTTTGAGTTTTGGGCGTGTGTTTTGGAAGTGTTTTGGGCGTTTTAGTACGTCTTCCTGGAGCTCTGGTATGTGCTTCTTTTTCTGTTCTCCTCCTCTAGCTCTCGTAGCAAATTTATTAATAT
>NC_049985.1:12869387-12889616 GCF_000003815.2 Branchiostoma floridae | reverse complement strand
AGACTTGAAAAAAGCATCGTTAACTCGTATAGATTAGATGAAAATCATCATGTTAGACCAATATTAAAGTCCTCTTTAAAAGGGGGTCATATTTATGATGCAACATATGTCCGTTTCTTTTTCGTCAGCCTAATATCGTAAACCATTGACCAAATAAAGACAAGGCTTTGTCGTAAAATGTACAGTATATCACTGATGTCTTAGAACTCCGCTCTTCTAGAGAATTGTGTTGTATACACAGTACATGTATAAACATTCCAACTGTTTCTTTGCAAACCCAGCCACCCTCCATTACCACACAGAGAATACGAATTGGAGACTCAAGAAATTGACTCGCGTTTTGGAAGAATGTTGTGTTTCTATGATTTTCATTATGGACTAAGGTTCTCTATGCCGGGAAGGGAGGTGGTCGGGAGAAGGAGTTATCCCTCCTTCCAGTCAGCACCTTTCCCGCACAGAGAACTTTCATGACGAATATCGCGAATCAGCGTTCCCAAAAAAATAAAGACCACCGCTCCCAAAGTCTCCGAAGGAGGCTAATATTTACACCTGGTCACGACTTTCAGCTGACGAAATACTCCACACTCTTAAGTTAATGGATGTGGTAGAGGTAAGTTCATGAAGGCGGCTCCGGAGTGTTCAAGTAACGGCACTTTGTCACATACATGTACAGCTCGTCGATGATGACTTTCAACCAACAAAATACTCGACAGCGTGAGTGAGTGCGGTTAATGGCAAGTTCAAGTAGGCGGCGCAATGTTGCTGTACCAGTACAGTAGAAAATGGGGTTGGTTCCCCGAACCGGTTCCTCACTTTGAACTTTTAGAATGGTCTGCAACTCGTTCACAAATACATGTACTTGTTTTAATGATTTATGCTAAGCATTGAGCCTCATCTAAATACAAATGTATGGCGAACAGTATTAAAAAACGGCAACCGAAATATGGCGTTGACTTCGACACCATGTAAAGCCAGGTGAACAATGATACAATAACGCTAACGCTGGGTGGGAAATGTGTATTGATCTAGTACAAGGATAGTGCATTGATCTAGTATAAGAAATATTGGCGTTTCCAAAGATATCGCTAGAGGTCAGTTCTACGCTCAACCTGCCTTCGACGGTGTGATGACATTGTCAGCAGCACCAAGCAGTTTAGACAGACCATACTTTCAATTCTATCTTATAAACACAGCAAATGTATCCGTTATAAGATGCTGTTGAGAAATACTCGCAATTACCTACCTACCTAGTCCCTTGACCTCCAGGTCATTGGGGGGACAATGTAGCCATGGAGATGGAGAGTTATTACTTCTTACAAAATAGTATATTCATATAATACTGCATACTATTATCATATGAATACTTATTAATCATCTTTATTTGACAGTTGTTTTATTGGTGCAATCATCTGCCCACAAGCAGAAAAGTATTGAAGTGTATTTGACATACGTTTGTATGTTATTGAACATGTATGTTGCAAAACATTTGCGTTCTTGCTATCAAATTAAATGCTTTCCCTTCTAGACGAACAAATCTTTCGCGTTTTACTTAAGATTTCTGTGATATTACATGTATATTTATGTGTAAAGGATATGAGTTAATGCAGATGGTAAGTATAGCCCATTTTTGATAATTCCCCTGGCCGGAAGCAGTTCAAACCGCTAATGTCTTGTGCCCTCATCTTGCAAATCAACTTTGAAGGCTAGCATGTAGTAAAGACTTGCAACTACAATTTGTGTAAGCATTTGATATCCTCAGAAGAGAATGACATTTTACTGTGCATGTTAGCTTTGATATGTAATTATCCACCATATGATAAACCTATTGAATTGATCACAGAACAAATCAATATTCAACCAAACTAACCAGTGTTTCATTTTGCTTTGACTAGTAATCGCTAGGTTGCAGGATACTGGTACCAAGGCCCCAGCCAGATTACCATTGATCTGAGTTGGATTTGGGAATTTCAACCCTTCCCTTTACCTTTGAAGAGCTTGAGCACAACTTGATGAATTGTCTTATTCAAAGCTCTGAAAAAGATGTTTTAAGCCGATTGCTGAGTTATGTCCATTGCTGATAACAAAGCCTAGACATGGCAAGGTGCCAGATTGGAAAAATTATTTATAAGCTGCATTTTATGTGTCTATGTCAGTGCTTGCCTTAAGCTTTAGACTTGTTGACACTAATGTATTGTTAATCACAGATACAAAAATCTGCATAAAGTTCCTGTGACAAAATTACTCAGATGAATGCATATAATTATCTACTAGCAGTATGTTTTAAGTACAAAAATAGGTCAGTTTAAAGGTTATTTTAACGACTTGGATATGGATATGGTTTGAGTTTAGCATTCTTATGTACCTTCAACAGAGAAACACTTTAAAACACAAGTAGTGTTAATAAAAACTTTAATTAAAAAAACTAAGTTACAAATGTACATGGTAACATTACAACATCATAAAACAAATGATACAGTGCAGAAATGGTTTGCTGAGTACAATGAGCAAAAGCATGGTATACCAGGTATTATATACAGATATACAAGTTTCACCTTGACAAATGTGGGATGGCTTAGTATTTCAGACATGCAAGGACTGGTGGACTATGCCTTTAAAACAACTGGTTGACCTACAGGCATTGTAAAAATAGCAACAAGGGTTTCTGGTGACATTACCCTATTGAAAGGTCTTCGGCAACTTAAGTATCAGTGTTGTAGGCTGTTGTAGTTTAACAGATATGTTAGAACACCTGTGGTAACTTTGTGATGTTACCATGAATTGTCTGTAAGTGTAACAAAGCAGACACTTCATCTAGAACAGGTTCTAACATGCCATCCCTCCCTAACATGTCTGTCCCCTTACAGGGAGAACTAAGCATATGTCCTTGCAATGCTGACCAATGGCTGCACCCTGTACTGACAACAGAATTCATCTTTATTTCACAAAAGGACAGGAAGAAAGCTAACACAAGACACAGCCAGTGGTAACCATAGCAAGGTCAATGATTCAGCTGGCAACACTGCCACAATGTTCATTCCACTCTTACATTCATGTCAAAGATTCCCAGAGAATGTGCATACCAACCACCATTTTCCTTACACAATGTAAAACAGGGAATCTGAGACTGAAGTATATACATTTGACTCTTTCAAGTACAATATTGATTGAATGCTATATTGCCTAGGTAATGTCTGTATCTAACAGATTCCTTGGCAAAAAGTTAAAACGTTACTGAAGTTTCTAATACGTTTGGAAAGGAAATTTTCAGTGGCAGTGACCGAAAAGTTTGTTGAACCTGGATTATCGCAATTGCACTCAATACAAAAACTAAATGCTATCATAAAACACTAAAAACTTAAAATCATTTGGTTAAAAACATTTTATTGGCATACACATACTAAAAATAAACTTGCAATTTGCATCCTCAGTGATCATTTCTAAAATGCTCTCTAGTCTCCATTCAGCGAACAAGTTTGTCGAAATTTTAGGGTCGAGCAGGTTATGTTCTTAAAAGGGTATAGGAATCTTTGTCTTTACACAAAATGTACAACACTTATTTCACCATGCATTGCACATAGTTATGCCGTAGGAATGGTTGCTGGTGCGAGGATTGTAGAGACACCGTGGTATCTGAAAGTGGAAAAAAGGATTTCCTTAGTCAAACATGCAATTACCTATGATTCTGTCAGAGGGTGCTTTTGCACTGAAAAGGTAACTGAACATTTAGACTTGTGTACAAAAACTTAAACTGCATACTGTTACTACAATATTGGAGTAGTCCTCCCTTCTAAGAAGGGAATAGAATGCATAGGCAATCCAGAATATCTTGGTACTTACTTGGGACTCCTGTACTTCTCCCTGACTGCTTGCTGCTGTGACGATGGAGCAGCCTGGAAACTACGGTGCATGTCCTGCACACACGGGAGGAGGTCAGCCAGCGTGTACCCAGAGTAGTGCATCAAGGTCGGCGTCTGGGGAGGGAGGGGAAGTAACAATCAGTGCAATCAAGCTACTGCTAATATTATTGTCCATACAAGACTTCAGTTCTGGCCTATGATACAAAATGCTGCTATCAAGCCAAAGTTTAAAACCACAGCTATTGTGAAATGTACAAGAGCATACCCATGGCTGCATGTTGAGCGTGTGCTGTGCCAGGCAGAGTGAAGCAGCAGCTATGGTGGAGGGGACGTACTTCAGGAATGTCTCCCCCTCCTGCAGAGTCAGCTCTGCCAGGTACTGTAGGAAGGAAAGATACAATAAACTACTTGTAATGTCAGATTCCTACTTGGAATGATGCCAAAATAGGGTTGAACAATATGTAATCATGATTGCTACACAGTCTAAGATAACAAATGCAACAGGATTGAATAGAAAACACCTTTCACAATCAATTCAATGCCATTGATCTCCAAATGAACTCACCATGGCCAGGCTTTCTGTCTTGGAGTTGACCTTGGCAGCCTGCAGGAATCTCTTCTGGAAACAGTTGATGGTTGGCACAGCAACATCAAATGACAGGACCTTCAGAATCAGGTGCTCCATCCTCAGAACCTGTTGCCATGGAAAAATGTTGTTGTCAATGAATCAATAAACCTACATAACATGTTGGTCTATTGAGGTTGACAAATCTTGGTTTAAGTAAATACAAGTGCATCTTTGTGCTTACCTGCTTTTTTGTGTAGGTGTCATCTGTGATGTACACAAACTCCCCAACATCTGGAGGGTAGATCTCTTCATACTTCCTGTTGGTACAAGAGAGGTAAGTAGGAATACAAGAATCATGGATAGCAAAGAGCAACAATGAAGCTGTGTGTTGCACAGTGAAAAGAATCAGTGTGGCAACTTGAGTGGTATAGCTGAACTTACGATGCCAGGAACATGGCTGCCGTCCCGACCAGTTGCAGCTTGCTGCGCAGGACGGACATGGAAGACAGGAAGCGGTCGATGTACGACACGGCCAGGTACAATGTCTCGTTGTGCAGCTTGTACTCCTCTGCGACCTCGACCAACCAGTCCACCAGGATACACCGCATGGAGTTGGTGATGTCAGGCTGCTTCTTCATGTAGCCTGGCTTGGGTCTATGCCTTAGCTGGGGAAGCAGAAAGCAAGTTACAACACGTCCCAAATGGCCTAAATGCAAAATACTGTATCTTGGGTGATATTTTGTTCCTCGTACTACGTTGAGGTTTTAATACAGCAAAAACTGCACAACATCTCCCTTTTCCAAAGGCATTACAACCAAATACATTATGGACATACAAAATGTAAAATGAATGAAATGCGCATATGGGACAAGCCATTTTAAACAACTAAGATTTCAGATAAGTACCTCAGCTTCCCGGAGATACTGAAAGATTTCTGTTGCATATTCAGCAACCTCCAACACACTGTCTCCACGGGCATCGATGTCCTCTATCACTGACTGGTTGTCATCGGAGGAGTCCAATGAGGTGTCTAGCACCATAGGAGAATCTGGAGGAGAAAAAAAATCATTTGAACAATATTCATTTTATCGACTTCTACTACATCAAGATAAGCAAACATATCTGAACAAGTTCACGCTCTGGATAATCACAATCATTTGTTATTAGTGGACTTACTTAGTCCTACTGTTGCCAGAAGTTGTTCAACTTTCCACAGGGCAGAAAATTCCTCAATAGCCGATTCCACCAGAAGTGCTCTTGGAGCCATTTTCCCACGACTTGTTCCACAAAGCTTGAGAAATCGCAAATGATACCGAGCTCTACAATTTCACTTTATATATAAGTTGTGGCAAGTTTCTACAAGTTTGCACAGGTTTTATCAGGATACCAGGCAAAATATGTTTTGGTACAAATAAAAACAACCTATGACAGAAAACATGCCTAAACATGCAAGTATGACAAGATTATCCCAGAATATGAATAGCTATTTGATAGCAAAGTGATAAAAAGCCAAAGTAAACAAGCTGTTCGGGTAGAAACAAAAACATTTGCTATATAGTTTCCGTAGTCTGAGCTTGGTTGATTTGCATGAAAATGCTACGTGCGGCGGGTTGAACCAGGTAAAATTGATAAGGTAATTGAATCGAAGGGAAATTTACATGTGTTTGAAATTGATTGAAAACGACAGCTGCGAAACGATTTTTCATGTGATTGGCGTTTAACGGTCGAAAAGAAAACGGCAGTATGGTTTCCTTTCCTGAACAATTTGAAACGGAAAATATAAACTGAAACTTTAAACCGGTGCCACTTGAGAAACCTGACAAAGGAGGTGTGGCAAAAAACATTCCAAATTCTGTCACGGATGTTACAAATTTTCAAATTTGCCCGCGGGCATTTCTTTTATTATCATAAAATGCATTTAAAAATAGTAATGTTATTTCATACACATGAAAGAATATCTAATAGATTTAAATCACACAAAGCAAGGTCAATTTTATAACTAGGCAAACGGATTTTTTTAAATTTCTGAAATGCGAGCTTATGACAACAAAGGCCGGGGGAGTTGTTTACCTGTGCTGCTATCGATAATTTCTTCCGTACGGCCATAGATGTTGATGGCTTGTCTGTTCCTTTCAGTGCCAAGTGTTGTGACTGTGGAGGAAACCTGAGGTTCTTTGGATCTTTCCCTATCTGCATGTTGGTCGACATGGATGGAGAACTGAGTAGAAGCGCCGGGCGGCACAAAGAACCCAGAGGTGGGCTTTCCCGCCTGGCCGCAACCGACGCTCCCGATCTGGCCGCACCCAGAAGTCGATAGAGGGCCGCAGCTCTGGGAAATTATATAATAAACAACGTTAAGAAATGCATACAAACTAAACAGGGCTATGTTATAGGAATTTTACGTGATTCACAAAAGGGGCTAATAGCTGAAGTTGTTAAGTAGTCTGAGAGGAAAATTTGAAATATTTTCAAGATGGCTGACCTGTTTTGCAGCGCGGTGCGGTTGGACTCGTTGCTTGCTGGCATTTTGGTTGAGAACTCCGAGAGCCACACGTTTCGTGGCCTGGGGAGCGATGGGCCGGCTCTGGTTGTCCTCCCTCTTCAATCTCCTGGCGTTGGCTTGTCTGTTTTCCTCTCCTAGCGTGGTTGAAAAGCTACCGAGTGCCTGTGACATGGTGAGAGTAGCTTGCAAGTTTCGAATGAAAACTGGAGTGTAGCTGTGGACCAACGGCTGGCGTTCCCTCCAAATCTCGGCACGAAAGAACAAATTTGCCGAACAAATAATTCTGTAACCACGAGAAAAACTCACATCTACCTCGGAGACAAAAATGAACTGAAATGCACTGGAATAACTGAGAACAACGAGCGAGAAGCGTTTGAAGTCGAGATGGTAGCGTCTTCTGATGCCGCTTCTGCTAACCGACCTCCTGTTTCAGGGGTTCAAGTAACCCGCGACGCGCTGCATCGACCAATCACAGCGCGCTATTCTAGTCAGCTGGTCAGGCGGGGCCGATCAGCTGGTGAATTAATGAGGCTTGGTGGCGTGGGTCTTACATGTGCACTGGACAATAGATGGAATTCTTCTTTTGTTATAAACAACCTTGAAGACAACAGAAGACAACTGCCATGCACCTTGCTAGTTGGAAGATTGAGAAGCCATGTAATTAATATAATTAGTTGAAGAGAAATAATTCTACATTTGACAAGGTTACTAGAGTATTGTAACAGTGGTGTTCAAGTACCGCCTACCGTCCTTGCCTCTGAATTCTTATTTGTCAAAGCAAGGAGGTTAAAAAAAGAGTGATTTTTAACCTCCTTGGTCAAAGAAACACTGGAAACACTAAAATTAATTTTGTTTTTGGCTGATATGATTTCATGACCTCACCTCTTTAAGACTTTAACTTGTGTTTTAAATCTTTTGCAACTATGAACATTTGAGGTGTACTATGAGTCTAATTATGAATTACTATTTTAAAAGTGATAATCACCAAAATTAAACAATTTTTCTTCATCAGAATCAGGTGCTGCACCTGTAGCACATGTACTGCACTGATTTGCATACATGTAAAGGAATTTTAACTAGCCTGGCAACCAAACCTATAACTATAACAACTCCAGCTGTCCATTTGTTATATAATACAATACAATATGCAGACAGAAGAAAAAAGACTCTGCAGCTATATAATAGGTTTAGATAGACTTGAACATCAGTCATTGACCGAAACTTGCGTGACAGTACCCGTTTAACATTTATGGGGAATTTAGCATGAAAGTTCATCTGTGTTGGTAGATACATTAAAGTTATAGAGAATTGCTAAACCTTCATTCCAACACAAAGAAAACTTTCATTCCTGCAAAAGTGGTGTCTTCCTGACATCACTGCTGGAGTGAGAAAGGGTCATTCTGTGGACAAGGTCGACGGAGATCGACCGAAAATTTAGGGGTAAGTCCCTACATTACCTTTGTGTTGGAATCAATTAAATGATTTATGGGGAACTTCATTACCCTTTGTGGACTTCAGGAAGTGTCTTTGTAGAAATGTATCATCGGAACCATGTCTTATAGAACTACATTTGGTAAGAAGTGCTTTTTTCCCAATTCACTTTATAACCATCAAAGCAATATTATCATCATCCAGATTTACAAAATAAATAATTTTTGCAGATCCTTACATATAAGCTATTCAGTGATTGCATAAAATTTCAACCAGTGGCTGCAATTTTCCCTTTTGATTTTTGTTTTGAATTGGGCGGGGCAATTAGATTGGTCAATTTCTTCAGGTTGGTTCACCAAAATCCTGGTGTACTTACCATGACAATGGGGAACCATCCACCCAGGGAGAGAATTTCTTGTCTGCTCTCCCTTCAGATGAATCTACCTCAGCTGCTCACTTTTCAGTTGTCTGACATATTCTTCCCTTATTGTATCCTACCACCTTTTAGACAATACTGCCTGTCACAGGTCTTGGTGAAGTAAACAGTGCATTTTTCTTACAACAATGATCTATTTGCAATCACATAAAACATACGTTTATGAAGGTTAGACATCCAAGTAAGCAATGTTCAAATACAATACAATCAACCCTTTGTGTAACCCTTTGCATATGATCCTAACGATTTAGTGGTTAAACCAGTTTTTCTAGTTAGCTGTACTGGTATTGAATTGTTCTGACTAGTTCATTCCTTTTATGCTGAAGAAGAGTGATGGATGTCACTCGAAACGTCCGGAAGTAAATATCCGTTTTTATCCAGTTGTAGAGATTGAATTGTATTTGAACACATAAAACATACTTTTGACACTATATGAGGTGTTTTCATGAAAGACTCAACTTTCCCATAATGAAGCCACAACAAATGAAAAACATATTTGAGAAATTTGTAATGCAGTCCATGAATTACAACATACATGTATTTACTTGCCCACAAGTAAAATAAAATTGGACAAGTTGCTGTACTCATTATACGGTTATAATGGCAGACATTTCTTTAGTTCACAAAAGTTACGGACTCATATAAAGACAAAGCAACAAAAGTAAAATAATGCCAAACAGCATTTATTGGTTACAAAAGTACAGTTACATACAAAATAATGCAATAAAATAGATGTACATGTATTATTGTATATCTTTTCTACAAATGTCTGTGCAACTAAGAAGGAGGAAAAAAGCCATATTGTTGTGCGGCGAATGTGCGCTGTTAGGTACTAGTAAGTAGTCCTTGTTGCCATGAATTTGCTTGACATTTAGAAATTGTTGTTGTTGTAGTCTTTAACTTGAATCTTAGCTTAGCTTGTGCCTACAAGCGAATTTGGCACCAAATTTTAAACTGCTTCTGTTGAAGCTACTCAGCTTGATGTTAATTATCACCAAAAGTTTAAATACAACATTAATTCACCCCTACAATCACTACATTTATCAAGGAAATGTAGCCATATCATTTGTTATGTGGATAATGAAGTAATAGACAGTTAAACAATGAAGTTAAACTAATTTCATTACTTGTTTTCACATCCTGTAGCAAATCTGTACCAAAATGCTACCCAGAACTCTATTCAGAATAAAAGAAAACCGATAATGACAATAAAACTAGCACAATATCATAATGCATATACTAAAGGGGTGTCCTACTCCAATACTGAAACAAAATATATGTGTCAGTCAAGTAAAATTGGCACTTGTAAAATCATTCGATTAGTTCTTTTGATTTGTAAAATGTTACTGCACTGGCACTCAGTTTTTCCTTGACTGTTTTCCTGTATTATCAGCAGTGCTGGTGAAGTACTTTGCACATCACTACGATTATAACAACATGATTCCAAGGCACCTTTTGTACTTCCACTTTTCAGCTCCTCTGCTACAGCACCTTTTTAAAAACAGATTTTTTGGCAATTACAAACTACAGGCAAGGGTTTATGTTTTCATTGACAGTGTGGCAGCCCTGGCCTGGCCTTGTTATAGGGACACGGAAAAGTTTTCCGGACGGCGTGCACACACATATCTTGTAGGTGGTGGTGCCTCGGTCGATAACTGACAATGGATCGGGACTGCTACGTGGCAGTCGTGTGTTGTTGATATAGAGTCCCCCGCCGGCTTGCACAAAGGCATTGCCTCTTACAACAGATTCATTCTGTGAAGAGAAGATAATAAAGACATCATGTGGTTATGTCAAATTTAAGAATCTAGCATCAGACAGTAATAATGAAAATGTAATACAAACCATAAAAAGTGACTGTAAGAAACGTTACCATTGTCTGATGCGTTCTTCATTATCTATCTGACCTGGTGTAAAAAAGCTGCCCACTTTTAAAATGTCCCTAGGTATGACGTCTTATTGTAGCCAATACATTATTGTAGCCAATACTGTAAATCATTTCCAAAGAACCTGCCCTGTAATGGGTATAAAATAATAATTTGCAATGTTTTGGCAATGGTTAAAAGGGCAATTTTCCAAACAATCAGTAGGTTTGCACATTTCAACAAGAACGAGTGATTAACAGCATTAAAAAAAATGGAGTCCTTACTCGAAGGGTTTGAAGCATCAAATCATCTCTGAAGTTGAAGTTGACTGCCCTGCCAAGGATGTTGACCCCTTCGTTGCCTCGGAAGATAGCGTTCCTTGCTGTGCTGACACGTAGGTCACTGTTGAGTGGACTGGCCACCTGCAACCACATGTAGACAGCATGTGTAAGTAATCATATCTTCATATCTATTATCTACATGCTGTTCACAAAATGTTACATTAAAGAAATGTAGTGGGGGGAATAGGCCAAATTACAAAAGATTGATGACGTTCCATGGATAGGCACTGGCCTAAATATGAGCATTCTCACAACAATCTCCTGTCAAAGTGCAGATTTCAAGCATATAAAATTAAAATACTGAGTATGATGCACAGCTGTGCTGCCATGAGGAGGTTTATGCTCTCTGAATGTAGTGTGGTACAATGTATAAACAATATATGATGATGTATGCAGTGTGGTGTGATTGAATAATATACATGTGTTGCCCTGTCAAGAGGCATTTCTGAAACATGATCAAATTAAATCTGCAAAAACCTCACAGGATGCTGAAGTAGCACGGTAAATTCCCATCCTTTATCTTACCCTAAATGTCTGTGCCTTTCTGACATTCAGATTGTCCACCCCATCTGGCATCTTGAACTCCTTACTGTCATAGTCAGTAGTGAAGATGGTCTGATTGGTCTTTGGGTCAACAATGTCAAGACCATGATCTCCTTTGATGGTAGTCTTGCCTGGTTCCACTTGAACTACACAGACACAGAAATAATGACTTTGATTAGTGGAAATATTGGTATTCATGAATTAAAACGCCATTAGAAATGTCCATAAGTATTGATTCTGAAGTTACCACTGTAAGGTACAAACAACTATTGTTCTGTTAGACAGAATCAATACATCATTAAACCTACCTGAACCACCTCTGATCTGATCTGTGATCCTGTTCTGAGCCACGACCTACAGAAGACAGACGGTACCATGTGCAAGTCATTACCTGTTACCAGGTTGGACTGGAAAGAATGTACAGTAATATGCAATGTTCTTTAGACTGCTTGATACTAATGATAGTAGTTTTCTGTATCCACTTTCCGTGCATTTTAATATTGTTCTTTAACTTTCCTCAAAAGTAAACCCATGGAATCTTTTGCATACAACAACATTTACATTTAACACTCATTATGGAGAATCATACAAAACAATGTAGATGGTTCATTTCTTCCTTCAACACATTGTGACATGCCTGTAAGTCGATACTTACTGGTTGGTTGTCTCCTGTGAGTTCAAAGTCCTGGTTTCCAAAGCCGCCCATCTTACTGTCCAGTGGCCTGACGTTGCCCATGTCCCCTCCGTACTTGAACCTGAGGGTCCCGTCGTCCATGAAGTCCAGGGTCTCCATGCCATTGTGGTCAATCACCAGGACATGGAGGAGCAGGACGGTCAGCTGAAAATAAGAAAACTTTTGGTTATCTCGTTTTTGTTTTCTCACTGATAAATAGAAATACAACATGAACATATGACTATGAGCAAGGTCTAAACAATACTTAGTCTATGATCTGTCAGTGTCTGCACTTTGTAAAGTACAATGTAAATGGAAAGACGATTACTCACAATAAAGTTGATGACAACCAGGATGAAGAGGATGACAATAAGGATGATCCCCAGAGTCAGTTTCCTGCCCCTGATGCCAGTCTTGTGTAGTCTGTCCTCATCTATGGGGACGTACCCCGCCCTGAAGTTGCTGTTGTGCTCCTTGTTCACACGTTTGCGCTCCATGGACTTCTGCCGCATGGAAAGTCGGCTGCCCCCGCCTCTGTGGAAACTGCCACCATCAGACTAGGGTCAGGGAACAGAGGAACAACTTTGGTCACTAATTTGCACATTAAGTTTGAGTTTACAAATCATACAAACACTGAATCAGTGCTGTCTCCAGCTTGAAATTTATTTCCGTCCCTAATACTTTTGGTTGGAGCGTTCGGGCCGAAGGCCCGACGCGAGCGCCGCAGGCGCTCGCCAAACTAGGGGGGTCCGGGGGCATGCTCCCCCGGGAAAATTTTAAAATCAAACCCTCTAAAACGCTATTTTACGTATTTTCAGAGGCAAAATTTCATTCCACAAAGTAGGACTACCGACACCCCACGATCTCGAAACAATAAGCTTTGTTCCGACTGCCCCGCCACTTGGTCGGGCATTTCGCTGACGAAATATTTTGTTTGTTATATGTATAATAAGCTGTGTTACTTACGTTTACACTCTGAAATTACACTCATGATACTTGTTCGTCGTCATTTTCACGTATTTGTAGATGATTTGTGGATAGTTCGGGGGCTGGATAACGCCACTGGTGTTGGCATTATTGGCCAAGGTCCATTGACGCATTTCAGCTTGTAAGATCGTATTAAAACTTAAAGGAAGTTTACTTCACATATTTTGTCTTGTACTGATTGCTCATGATCAGTTAAGTTACTATACTATATTTTGCTTAATAACTCTTCATTTTGCTGGTGTTGTGTTGTTGTTTCTTTAACCATCAAGAAATGTGCATTTCTCGACAAAATTATCACCTTACTGCTCATCGTCCAGTACCGTCCAAAGGGTACAGATTTGCAAATATCGGAGAAAAATTGCCAACAGCGATCATGTTCATAGCGCTGGGTAAGAATACTGTGATTTACATGATGAAACAGTCTCCCGATAGTTATTTTCTGATATAAAATAAATGTCAATCCGAATTCCAAAATTCAACCCAATTAAACTACGCAGAACAAAGATAGTTCTCACGGCTAGACTTTCCGTAAGGGGCAACCTACGCGGGGGCATGTCGATGGGGTCGGCAGTCAACCGTCAAAAGAAGCGGGCTGACCGTGAAAATAGTCTCCTACTTACATTTTTCGGCGGGCAACTTCCGTATAATTTTAGTGGAAGGTCGGCAAAAAAATATATACAAGTTTGATTCCCGACATTTCCCCGTGAAAACAGCGTTACATACCGCCGAAAAATATGTATGTAAGCTGTAATAGCAGCGAGTTGGAAAATGCGACTGGACGTGTTGTTACCATGGTAGCAGCATTGGCGGCAGCCTTTTGATATAGCGCCTGTGACAGGGTGTGCGTCATAATTCCACAAATCCAATCAACTTTCCACCAATCACAGCCAGCAGCGGCGCGGACAAAGCGGTAACACCATGTCAATCACGAAGAAGCGCGGAACTTTACGAACACGGCGCTGCGAACTAGGTCCCAAATCCAAGCACAAACGTGCTTTTGAAGATACATTTCGCAAGAATCGGCCCTGGCTTTGTCACATCGTAGACGTAGACGGTGAGAATATGGTCTGTTTACAGTTTGCACGATGGTTGTAGTCTTGTAGAACTATGAAAATCACCAGTGTGACGGTTTACTGAGGCCTCCGCGGTCCGACACACACACGACGGCCGAGAGAGAAAGATAATTTCTAAACTGCCGTGTCCGGTTCATAATGAATTGCAGTTTCCCGTTAATGTTGATTTTAAATCGTATAAGGGCCGGATGATTCCAATCGGCATTGCAAAATAAAGCAGTGGTTAGGTAAGATAACGCTGCAGCCCCGCCTTCTCTTGCGCCACGGGAATAGCACGTTTTGCCGATCTCTGATTTCCACACATCTCCGTATGTCGGGGCCGCATGAGACAATGTTTATTTCGCGGCTTGGAAAGTGGAGGCGTGGTGAAGGAAAAGTCGATTAAATTTGAAGTCGGAAGCCTATTTTAGTTATTGAACCTGCCTTTTTAAGCTAACAAAACTGCATTTTTATGTCATAATACTAAGATTTTTTGGGACGGAATGGGTGAATTTTTTTTCCGTCCCGACGAGTAAATTTCCGTCCAGGGACGGAGGGACGGGTCCTGGAGACAGCACTGCACTGAATACTAACATAGTGCAACAGACTAGTGGAAGTCACATTACAAAGTCAAATTTTTGACAGCTGATGAAAAAAGACTGCATTTGTAACATAACATTGCAACATACTCCTTAGTGGTACTGGGTTCCCCTTCATCATCATTATCATCATCATCATCTAGCATTTCCACATCAACTCTAGCAGCCCTAGCAGCCGGCCTTACAGTTGCCACCACCTAGGGGTCATTAACCCCAACCAGCGAGAGATTGTGCTAAAGGCTACCACACATGATGTAAGGAAAATGAACCTATTGTAGAATACTCTTAGAAAGAGTGATATGACAGCTGAGCTGGCAATGACACCACATGATCATTATCCAAAATTAAACAGGCCACCCACTTCTACTTTTGATGCTCATCAAAATAGATTTTTTTTAAAGAAGCAGTAGGGCCAATTCAAATTATCACAAATCTTACCTTTAAAGTTTAATAGAAAGTTAGAAACACTAACAGCCATTTTATCACAAAATCTGAGTGCATCTAAATCAGTAAATGCATCTAAATACTGGTCACAAAGAATGGGTCAGTCACCCATAGCACTTAAAGCCAAAAAAATTTCTGCATCTTTCTACATTAAGAGGCTCTTGCCAGAGTCTTCATGTCTAAATTAGCAGAACACGTAAGGCCCCTTGGCACTTTCTACGAGCATACTTGTCAGTTCTAATTAACGCTATCATCTGTCATGTTCACTGGAGTCCACTGGACACTGGAATTCCCTTGTTTACACGTGAAGTGTTATATTCAACGACATATTTGGAAATTCAGATATACATATTTTTCACAAAGTTCCGCGTGTCATAATTTCTTATCAAACGCCCGAACTGAAAACCGGACTGAAGTTCCAGATGTGGAAGACATTATTCAAATCAGCCTGTCATGATAAATCTGGTCGCGTCTGGCGTTCGACTTGTTGTTGATAAAGTGTGTGGGACCGTTATCTCACTTTCACTACTCCGTAGCACTGAAAAACGTACGGTTACCGAGTATACCAACCATTCAATCGTATCTATATATTCTTATCTACTAAAGACAGGTACTTAAATCTTCTTATGAAATCACAGGGTGCAGAAAAATAACATTTTAGAAGGGACTCCTTACCTCCATTCCCGACATTTTTCTGGTTCCGGTTCGGAGTTTTTTCTACGTTTCGGGGCCGATTTGACTGTCTCTGAGAAAAGCACTAGCGCTTCTCAAAACATCGTTTTTCGGACAATTCAATGTTTCCGATAGAAAAGGGTGCCTTGTCGCTGACCGACAGACTCATTTGACATTTTCTGTAGAAATGTTATTTTTGATAAAAACCATCAGTAAAATACAATTTTCACCCAGAAATTGCTAATTTTGGGCCATTTTTTACAGGTCGCTACACGGTAAAAATGAGTTTTCCTGGGATAATGACTAATATGGCAATGAAGGTCAAGACTTCTTCTATATACTGAGTAAAAAGCAAAAAAAGTTATCCGATACGTTTTCCGCGAGCTCCGATGGCGCTAAAACACCCAAAATGCACATAGAACGCACGATCTGGGTAATCAGGCGACGAAACGCTTTACCGCTATCGCGCGCACTAATACCAGGAAGTGTTCGCCGCACGATCAAATCTCCGACACCATAAAACGCTACGAACAACAAGCATTTGGAGATGTATAAAAGATTATACATTGCTAAAGCGATAGCCGGAAAATCTAGAGCCAAATCTATAGAGACAACCTCTGATTTGCGTCTTATTCTTAGGGACTATTTGGTCATCTGGTCACTTGAAATTCCGAACCGGAACCTTCTTGCAATTATCGCATAGAACTGTGGGTAAATTAAGTGAAATCTCGCGAGAGGGAGCGAGATGCCACGTTGGTTCTGATCTTCTTCCAAGGAAGCGAAGTTTTCCTCTCCCAAATTGGGCGAAATTCCGGCTGTCTGGAGGAGTTGTCGTCTGCAATAAGTGTTGGTACGTTTGTAGCTTAGATACCTTTGCATAGAGTACGGATATTACATGACTTAGTCGTTGCATTGCAAAGAAATAAAACCTTTTGCTGCTCCCCAACCAGCTGGGCATTTGGGGGGGGGGGGGGGGACTTGATGTCCAAAGACTTTTTGGCTTTCAAGGAACACTAAAAAAGTGACTCACTGAATGATTATGATAACCATGCTGTTAGAACAGTCATGCTCATGAATCCCCGTTGGCCTGTTGAGTATTTCAAATAAATTATGGATACCCTGTGAACTATGATGAATTGACATGCTTCTCAGAAATCATAACAAAATATTTAACCATATTTGACAGTTAATAGATTTTGATTTAACCATTTTACTTTACCAAGGAGGTTAAGTTAACTAATGTACTTACAGTGACTTACATTTGAAGGAACAGAATATTTGCACAAAGGCCCTGTTTGTGGACCTCCTTAGTTACTTTTGATTTGTACTTGTAATATTTTGTATGCTTAAAATCAGTCTTTGTATTTCAGTTCAGTCCATTTCATTGAGCCCAATGCATCCATCTAAATTATTCTTGTGACACAGATTCTTCCACACCAGTGTACAAACAGATACCTGAGCCAACATGAATCACCATACTTTTCTTCACCATCTCATTTCTGCATTTTCCTTGCTTACATCATAAAATGTCCTTGCTGACATGAAGTCAAATTGGGAGGCAAGCACACAGCACATAGCCCTTCATGATTTGTCCTGGATTGATTTCTCTACTCTCTGAGCAGAGGTTCGGCTTTGGCTGTTTTTGAAATTGGCATCAGTAGGCTTTCTATTTTGTACCAGTTTCTTGGCCACAAGACGTAAAGAAAACTGTACGAAATAGGAAGCATGAAAAAAACATCAACAACAGCTGGAGGCAAACCTCTGCTTAGAGTATGATTTCTCTGTTGTTCCTTCCTTGTATGAAAAGAAGAAAACATGGAAGTACCAATACACGACACTTCCCCTTTACCAGACACTTCCCAACCACCAGCTAATTCCCCAGGGCTTCCTGAAGGAAGCCAGAAACCACCCAGGTCTGTACTGTCTGTTTTGTAGCCATGCTTCTTCTGTAACACACTGGTGGTGGTGCTGGATTGGCTGCTGCCTGCCTGATCTCTTCAACACACAGAATGCTATAAAGATTGCTTGATATATACAACATCACTTAGGAGTTTCACAAAAACATTGTGCTTGACACTTGGGCCCAGTTCATACCAGGATACGTGAATTGGAATTCTTCACAGCGTGGGATTATTAAATTCTGATTCAATCTGCTGCAGAAGATGGACTTGGGATATTGGGATTGAACTCATTTGGAGCCAGATTTATACCATTAATACCAGGATCCAAGAAATTAAGTAAATCCTGATACATGAATCTTGGTATGAAGAATACTTCATCTTGGACAAGGTCTTGAGAATGAGAAGAAATGAGTTTGAGGATGTTGACTTCAGTTTAAATATAAATAGTAAGAAAGGTGCTAGTGCTAAACAGTCTCATTACTGCATGTGCATGTGATGCCAGATGCCGATAGCATGAAATTTGTCTTTTAGCCAGTTTTGGTGGTGTGATTTGGTTTTTGGTTGGATTTTTTGCCAATGAATGATAAATTTTGCAGTCATGGAGTAAAAGCATCATACGTTTAAAAGAAAACAGTTGCCTTGTTATTGACTACTACAATTTGTCACTCATAGTTAACAGTTGTAGATGCCACGCTGCTGAAAGAATGCTGGATGCATGTGCAGTTTTGCAGATATCAGTACAGTATAGTGCTTACAGAGAAGATGTTTGACTGCTCTGTATGTGGTAGAATCTTGTTAGATGGAAGTACAGGTAAAAAACTCAGATATGGGACCATTGCCTTGTATAGTGAGATACCAAGGTTCTGCATTATATTCAGGTTGGTTTCTTTATTGTTCCAGTACCACCATGTCAGGAGGGTATGGCCAGAGCCCTGACGGGTTTGACCAGGGCTTCTTCCAGACCAACTACGCGGGTTACGATGACCAGAACCAGAATGCAGGATATGACGGTGGCGGACAACAACAGTATGTAGCGTATGACAACGGGGGACAGCAACAGTATACACCAAAGTATGTGTGTGTTATATGGGGGCCGGTCATATACAGGAGTTGTGAACTACCTTGGGAGACAAGTTGGGTCAGAGGACATTAGTAAGGTGGTACCTGAGGTAACACTGTACTAACAGTGCAGGTCATACATAGTATTTTCTTAAAAAACAGGTCACATTCTTGTCTTAGAAATATATAGCATTCTGTCATAAAATCTCTATATTTGAGGGTTGTAGTTTTATTCCACTCTAATTGGGGGTCCACATGGAACTAGAATTGTATATGACGGTACAGAAGTTTCTTTACTTTTGTTATGGTCGTGTTTCACAGTAACTGTAATCACTGTCATATAGCACATTCAATGATTTTTCAGCTTTAATCTGCTTTTTTGGTATGTTTTGCAGTCAATATGCAGCTGGTGGGTATGACTATTCACAGCAGCAGGGAGGGTACCCTGCCCAACCCAACATCTTCACTCCAGACACATCCTCGTCCTACGCAGGGTACACACAGACAGACGGGGCTTCACCCATGGGTCCAGGGGATCCCAACAGTTTTGAAGACGAACCACCGCTTTTGGAAGGTACGTCTCCCTCCCTCCCTCTCTCTCTCTCTCTCTCCCTGGGCAAAACTAAATTTGTACAAGGGTAAGAGATATAGGAGACATGTACATTTGTATGCTAGATGATTGTGGCAGCTGTAGATGGGTGAAATTTTTTGTGTGATCTGGAAAGAACATTTACAGCAGAATTTGCCAAGAGCAAATTACATGTATGATAATTAAGAATTAGTGTTACTTCTGTCTACTTATTGTTTAAAAGGAAAAGCTTTGTGCAGTCATGTTTTTAGAACCAGGGATGTATTGAAATAGACAGGAATTACTAGGTCAGATGAATGTTTTTTGTCTGTGTTTAGTTGGAGCAGATTGTTTTATTGAAATCCATGCAAGAACTGAAGTAGGATCGTTAAATGATTATGTAGATGGATAGAAGGCAATTGTATTGGTGAATGCATCATCCATACATACAAACAAGATTGTAGACAGCACACACACGCCCATTTTGTACTCACAGGCCACAACAGTTTTGAAGATGAACCACCGCTATTAGAAGGTAGGGCTGCAGTGCTGGTGTGTTGTGGTTGGTGGTGCCCCTGCACACTAAAACTCCCAGGCTGTGTTCAGTTTTGTCCCACTAACATTCACCTTATCCATCTTCAATCAATTTGGAGCAAAGAGTTTGTTTGGCTTGTAAGGACTGGGGTAAATTGATGAGTTATTTCTGACATCCAAAGGAAAGAAGAAGCAT